>NC_136001.1:8400000-8605000 GCF_048128805.1 Centroberyx gerrardi | reverse complement strand
ACTAGTGATTGGTTCGGGGAAAATCAACCCCCACACACAGAAAACGGCTAACGAAGAGGCAATCTCAGGCTGAATAATGGAGTGGGAACGGAATGGACATTCAGTCTGAATATCAGGCTAGCAATGAACATTAGGCAACAGTTATTCCCAAAGTTAATTTATAGTATGAAAGCTCCAGGAGCCTCTGTCTGGGTGTCACACTGAGTCGGTTGAAAACTGAATTTCAACAGAAGGATGCCATGGCACTTTGACCTGCAACTAAAGCAGACATTTATAGAGAAAATGGCTGAACAAACAGATGTTTTAACTACAGATCAGCGTGTTTTGGTATCTTTTTTTTGGATAGTGTTTTGGATTGAAAGCCTTGAATCAGTCGGTAACTTAGTGCTGTTGAGTGTGCTTCATGATTTCAAGGCTTCCGGTTTGATACTTTTTAACAAACGTTACTTGTGCAATGTTTCAACCCACAGCCCACTGGCTATTCATCAGGAAATACACGTGAATGAACAGTAAGCCATTCATGAATGTTTTTCTTTCAGACACAGCTTGTATTTAACTGGCACCTTGTTATTCATCACATTATGCTGTAGTAGTATTGTTGATTTGTTTGCTGGATTCCAGTGTGTCTTCTGACTCAGCCCTTGTGTGTGTTAATGGCGTCAGCAGCGCAAATCTTCCCTTTATTTAAGCTGATTGCTTGTTTATCGGATTGTTTTGTTCCCTTTTTCCTGCTTTATTAACCTTAAGAAAGTGCCATGTAAATATAGTTATTATTATTCCCTGACAAAGACCAGCAGGGAGTTGAAACGTTGCACAAGTAAGGAATAACTGAGGCTTGAATTTGCTGTGTGAGTGTTCTTATTCATTTGTTCAGCACTGACGTTATCCTGTTGATGAGATGAGGTTTTTTGGGGGACGATGGGATGAACAGTCATCAGTAATGTACAGATAACTAGCAACATTTGAAAGGTATAAAGGGTACTGACTTGTTTTTCAGTTTACCCACTGTGGTCCTCATGTAAAAATCCATGAAACTTTCCAAGACTTTCTAAAACTCAGTCGGAGTATTTCGCCTTGGTTTGCTAATGTAATTTTCAGCTCAGAAAAGTTCTAGAGGGGTAAACAGTCTGGCTCTCGCTGCAGTTGAGCTTGCTGTGGGAAAAGTGGCCACACATTGTATAAAAACAGCTGAAAACCACTATCTAGTTGTAAAACACACTCTGGTATATTCATGTAAAATGGCCCATTTGTAAAATTCCCTGATATTCCCCAGAGATTTGTTCAGATTCCCTGACTCCCTGCTATACCTCTCAAAAATCCACAATATTCCAGAAATTGCATGACCAGTGGAAACCTTGTTCTTTCAGTCAGGAATATGGGAAGTTCAGTCACAATGTTTGTGATTTATGTGTTTTATTATTAAATATATTCACCCTACAGTTTTGACAGTGTACAAGAATTTTGCTCTATACATGCAAGCTAGAATGTCAGAACGTGGCCAGATAAAGGCAAAGTGAGTCTCTCTCTCTCTCTCTCTCTCTCTCTCTGTACTGCCCTTTGCTCTCATATTACAGTAAAGTGAACATTGAGCCTTTGACACTGAATTGTAGAAGCGCATTAGCAGAAGCAGGTGTGTGTGTGTGTGTGTGTGTGTGTGTGTGTGTGCGTGTGCATGCGTCCGTGCATGCGTGTGTTTGTGTGTGTGTGTATGTGTGGTGTAGTAAGGGTCAGGATCCTGACAGTGTGTCTGATGTCGGTCAGAGAGACAGACAGAAGGCCGGTAGTCCCCCAAGACCTCATTAAAGCTCTGAGGGCAGAGACACACACACACACACACACACACACACACACACATACACACACATTCACATGAACTCACACACACCAAAAATCAGACATCTGGAAAAGGGCAATAGGGCACGCAGACACACACATACACAGAGTGGTGCATGCAGAAGCACTCACACACACAAAAAAACACACACAAATACACAAAAGTACACACGTCAGATATCTGAAAAAGGGCAACAGAGAGCTTAGCAGGAGTACACACCCAAACCCATATGCACACACACACACACACACACACAGTGCAGTGCAGTAAGCGGTGGATTATGCACATAGCAGAGTCATACAGTAGAGTCCTAGAATTCCTGTCTACTTTGTTACTTCGCTCTTGTCGTCTATTTGTCTAGTCATCTCTCTCTCTCCCTCTCTTCCTCTCTCTCTCTCTCTCTCCAGTTGTCCCCGTGTTAAACAGCTGAGTGTCCTTTCTAACATCAGACACACGCCCCGCTTTAGGCTGCTTGTACAGCTGACGCCCCACACACACACTCCCACACACACACACACACACACACACACACACAGTGCCGGACAGACAGCCACTCCGTTCAGGGAAATTATTTCGCCGAGTTTGTCTGTGAATATCATGACACAAAATGCTTTTTGGTTTCGCTTTGGGCTTTCTGGAGAACTTGAAAGCAATTTGTCAGTGTTTATTAGTGGGTGCAGCGTGAAGACTGACAAAAATTGCGAGTTGAAAAAGGACAAAGTTGTGATCGTCTGCTTGTCGGCCAGAGGTTTGGCCAAGCAGAACTGTGGAAATTGCAGGTTCTGATTGTTTTGTTTTTGAGCAACCCCTTAAAATATGTGTGGAAAACACTAGTACTGCTGCAAGTACTACAAGCACTACAACTGCTACTACAACAACAACTATACAATTTTACTATACTGCCATTACATTTTATTTGACATGTTCCAGTGTTGACACTGTCAGTTGTGTATGTCTATAAAACCACCATTTGCTATATTCTTTATTATATTCCACTTTTCTCTACTGTATCCTGTTACTACTTCCTGATGCAACGACCCAATTTCCCCACAGGAATCACTGAAGTTTCATCATACTACTAATACCACTACGACTAGTACTACTTTCACTATTATTATTGCTATTACTACTACTACCACTACTACAACCGCTACTATTACTAGTGCTATTGTTACTACTATTAGTGCTACGGTTAGAACGATATGGGTTTTTGAAAGTCAATACCAATATCTTGAGATTTAACCTGCCGATAGTTCAGATTTTCTGCGGATATTTTCAATTCATACCATAATTTGGGCGTGACAGCACTGACTGGCCAATAGCCAATATTTTATAAAAGATCAATTTCACGAACCGATATATCTGTCCAACCCTAATTGGTTCTACTTCTACTACAACTACTGCAGCTGGTGCCACTTCCACCACCACTACAAAACACAACAAAAACAACAGCAATAACAGAAATGATAACAAATTCCTAGGTAGACTTTCATACAGCGGCTCACACTACAGTATGGGTCGCCCTCTTTGCTCCGCCTTTATAAACTACTCAGCTTCATACCACAGGAGCCTGAGCCCAGCCCCGCTCACACATTCACACCCTCACACACTCTCAGCCTCATTCCCACAGTCATGCACCACCCCCCGCCCCCCCACCCCTCACCCCACACCCCCCACCCCACCCCACAGTAGTCAGACTCACAGCTTCCTGGGGCAAAAACATAAGGGTATGATCATTTGAAAATCTTTGATCTGCTTGAGTTGTGCGAGATTCCTGACCGGGCAAACAGCTTCAAAAGTGGACCCATCACTCGCTTTGCCCGAGATAAATCAAAGGCGCTTGTGGAGAGCAGCTAACTAGCTATCACTCCTACAAGTCTCTCTGTATGTCTGGTGGTATTACACCGTTAGTAATTATTATACCAGTTCACAGCCTGTTGAGGGCTGAGGCGGCCAGATCCTCTATATGAGTGTTGACACGGCTAACATCATGACAGGCCTGGAGAAATAAAAAATAGACGTTTAAATTTGGTTCACCGCTGATCCAGAAATATGTGGTTTGGATGGGAATCTACAGGGGGATGAGAGTGTGTGTGTGTGTGTGTGTGTGTGTGTATACTCAGTGTGTGTGTTTTTCTTGTTTAGCTCTGCTTCACTGTGTGTATCTACAGCTCCTCCGCCAGGCCCAGGCCTATACTGTGTATTGGCTTAACTTGTATAGCCAAATAAAACTGTCTTTCCACTCAAGTCTTATGGGAAATCAGGGCTGCAAGATTCTGGATAGAACGCTCATTCCAATCATTTTGCTAGAATTTGTGATTCGGATGATTAATCACAATTAGCAGTCTAAATGATTTGGGGAACAAAATAATTTCATTGCAGTTTTTTTTTTTGCATCTTACATTCACATTTTGGCTGTTTTTAAGTACAGAGAGTGCTCCAAACGAATAGAAATGATTAAATGTTGCCTAATAATTGTGGTAACTAAAATTGCAGTGTACAATCATACATGATTAATTGTGCAGCCCTTTGGGGAAAGAGAGCTCGAAAAGTTAACAGGCAATCATAACCCTACGTTCAGACTCGCTTTGCTTGCATGAGTTTGATCACTTGACATGGAAAACAAGCAGTGGAATTAGCATGATGACATGCAAACACGTTTGATGGCTCCACTTGACACACCAGAAAGGAGCGATGGTGAGAAGCATTATGATTAGTGGTTTTGGTTGGCGTCTTTCTCAATGAGACAATGTAGATTACTTGAAACTCGCTTCAGCATTATAGTTTAATTCTGTCATGCTGCAATTTTAATCCTATTGTACCAGATTCTGGCGGGCAGCACAACCAGCTTTTACAGTTTTTGTGCAAATGTCATGGGGTCAGTATTATCGGTCACAAATACCCAATGGATATTTTTCCCACTGGGGAGAAATAGAGTCCTGCTTGAAGCTGATTGGCTGTTGCTTTACTGCATCAGGCAAATTTCTCACTCAAGTTGAATGAAGTTGCAAGTCGAGCGAACGCCTCTTCACACCGCCTAGAGCGAAGCTGTGTCCATCTCACTCACTCCGTTCACCTCCTTCTGTTGACTTTGCATGAATTCTCCGGCGCGTCTGAATTTTGCCCTGAGAAATATTAGATATGAAGTAGAGACAGTAGTTATCGTCTCTATTCTGTCTTCATCCTGCTCAGTCCGTTCTCTGCCCAGCACCAAGTTCCCCTTTAGCCAGTTATGTACCCACGCTTCTGTCAGTTTACTTTGGGCACGGGTGGTGGAATCTACCTTTCTGTGTGTGTGTGTGTGTGTGTGTGTGTGTGTGTGTGTGTGTGTGGCTTGTTTCTGTTGTTTTAACACTGGTCGGCTGGACTCTGGCGTCAAAATCCCACAGCGGGGCATGGCGTCCAGACATGCACTGCAGCTATCTATCATTAGTCTGGGACACACACACACACACACACACACACACACACACACACACACAGATATGCAGCTCTACT
This sequence comes from Centroberyx gerrardi, assembly GCF_048128805.1. Lineage (NCBI taxonomy): Eukaryota > Metazoa > Chordata > Actinopteri > Beryciformes > Berycidae > Centroberyx > Centroberyx gerrardi. The sequence continues at coordinate 8,599,668 of NC_136001.1, read as the reverse complement.
CGCAGACACACTTGCAACCCAGACATGCACTCTGTCAGTCTATCATTAGTCTGGGACACACACACACACACACACACACACACATAAGCCTTGGCATTTTGGGCTACAATTAGATTGAGAAAGTTTAATCTTTATTGCATTTTTCAACAGTTGGAGGATAGACGGATATTCTGCCTTGGCTCCGTTTTAAAATGATATTTGGCTTTCATATGGAGTTTATACAGTATGTTGGGGTGCTGTGCAGGAAGACATGGTGGCTGTTTTAGGGTTTTGTTTGTTAATCTTCCCAACATCCTAGCCAGAATGTCTAGAGCCGTCTCTCTCTCTCTCTCTCTCTCTCTCTCTCTCTCTTTGTCTCTCTCCCTCTCTCTGTCTCAACCTCACTCTGTCTCCTTCCCTTTCTTTCTGTTTCCTTCCATCCTTCTCTCTCTGTCTTTATATCTTGCTCTGAACATTTGGCTGTCTCTCCTCCCTTTCTCTGTCTCTCTGCCTCTTTCATCTCTCTCTCTCTCTCTCTCTCTCCGACCCTCACCTCCCTATCCCTCTCTTTCTGTCTCTCTCTCCAAATCTCAAACTCTGTCTCTCTCTCAAATCTGTCCTGCTGTCTCCCTTTTCCCTCCCTCTCTCTCCCTCTTTCTTCCCCTCCCTCCCTCTCTCTCTCTGCTGAGCTGCCAATTAGTCTGTAAAATGCAAAACCTCAAAAGGCCCTGCATGTCTTCAAATAAAGAAAAACTGGAAGCTGAAATCAGATGGATTTGGGTCATCAGCGCAAACTCTACAAAGCTTGCTCAGCCACAGAAGTTGTTGTATTTTTCATCCCAACTTTATTTTTAATACCTAAACTTTGTTTTTTCCAGACTTGGCATGCCTTTTATACAACTGCTGTTGAGCGGCTGATCTTTTAGGGATCAAGATTTTACACATTTTTGATAAAAGGAGCTATTGGATAGTATCTAGGGCTAGACACTTAGAGTTATTACTCCAAAAAGACCGGCATAGATCTCCAATTAAAGGAAAAAAAAGTTTCTGTTCTGCCCCAGTTTAACTTCTTTACACTTAAAGCTAAAGGGCATTTTGGGGACATCCGAGATGGGATTAGCTTTTCAAAGGGCAGCGCAGTGTGTAAGTTCTGGCTCAGCTTTGGAGAAACCATGCATTGTAAATGAGGTTTTAGTGTCGTTTTTTTTCTTTAAGATACTATTTTCCCTACCGACTTCTTAAACCTATTCCCTACATTTTTTTTAATTTTTTTATTCCGTCTCTTCGTTCCGCTTGTTTCATTTTGAGGCATCACCTGGGGGTTAGAGCCGTATCCATGTCAACGAGGAGGCAGGGGTCAAGGGGTCAAGTGAGGGAGCAAGGAAACAATATGAGCTCATTTCCTGCCGACATCGCCACTGTATGACCTGTATGACCTGCTGAGACTGTGTGGGGGGCTCTAGCTCTCCGTCTCTCTCTCTGATCCTGTTTGTTTTTATCTATCTATCTATCTATCTAACTATCTATCTATCTATCTATCTATCTATCTATCTATCTATCTATCTGTCTGTCTGTCTGTCTGTCTGTCTATCTTGATCATTGTGTTATCTGGCACTTTCCTTCCTTTCCTTAACCCCTCTTTCATCTTGCTTTGCTTTTCTGTTTTCCTCCCCTCTCTCTTTCTTCTCTCCCAGCCACCCTCTGTTTCTATACATCTCTCTCTCTCTCTCTCTCTCTCTCTCTCTCTCTCTCTCTCTCTCTCTCTGACTCGGCTGTAAGAGGAGAGAATGGGAGAGGACAGGAAAAAGAGAGGAGGCCCTGCGTTGTTAAGCCAGGAGGAGTGAACGGCGAGGAGCTGATGTGCAAGCAATTTGCCTGACAAGTAATCTCGCACGCCCATATCTCTCTCCACACCTCGTTTCACTTGGGTTTTCAAGCGCCGCGGCAGTGCGAGGGTAGACGTCTGGTACAACATGTTTGTTAGGGCAAAGTGAGAGTGGTCCTGCGTCGCTCAGCGGGTAGAGCAAGGCATTAACACTGCCGGGTTGAGGGGTTGGATTCCCACTGAGGCCAACCATGCTAAAAATATATACTGTATATTTATGCACTCACACATCCAGTGAGGTGATTAAATGTTTGAGGTGATTAAAGGTGTTCCTGAGCGAGGTGCTACATCCCCAACTGTGAGATGTGATGCTGAGGAAAATGACTTCACATTTTATCTTCTGTCCTGCCAGAAGTTTTCTTGGTACAGAAGTGGTTGGTAAATCAATTATAAGCATTTAGGGGTTTTGTTGACATGGAATTTAAAGTTGTAGTCATGACCTTTGGGTGTTTCATGTTTGTCAGAAGGACAAGCATCTACATGTGCTGATGTGGCTAAGAGAGTGTAGGATTTTCATTAGGTCCTTGTTGAACGGTGCATGTCTGAAATACCTGCGGTGTTAACCTTTATAGACCAGCTGATGGCCTATAAATTACTGCTCCTGCTGCTATTTGTCAGTGCAGTTGCATTGGCAGATTGTATTTTCCATTTCAGATTTCTCTATAACTCAAATTGCTCGTGGAAACGGTTCACTAGCTAGTAGAAGATTCATTTTGAGATTTCTTGTTTCCTGAACTTTAGATTGTTTGATTTAGATGTTGCGTGTTGTTGGTTGGACTTCTTTGTTGTAACTGGGCTTTATCCTTTGTTGAGGATGTAATGTTAACGGAGTATACATTGCTAAGTGTATGTTAGCAGTAATGTTTTGGCACTGTGTGACTGGTTGATTTGAAAAGGACAAGTACCATCTTTTTTCCACCCTGCCTGTCCTCATTTTGCTGAGGTTTGTTAACCAGGCCTTTAGGGTCTGGTGCTAGTTATGTAACTTTGAATATGCTTAGTTTGGTTTTAGTTTAGTTGCACAGTGATAAAACACAGAAGCAAAGTGATCCAGGTGTGAATGTGTGTGAATGTGATCAGGGCGTTCCTGAAAAAGAGAGCATTGCTCTCAGTGAAACTCCCCTGAATAAATAAAGGTGAAAAAAAAAAAAAAACTGATCAAATCGAACGCTAAAAACACAGAAACGAGGAGGAAAAATATACATTTCTGCAGATGAGGTAACAAAACCCAAGGGGCTTATAAAAGCATCTTACCTTAAAAAAGAATAAAGAAACCCAAAAAAGGAATATCAACAAGCCAAGAGCCAACAAACTGGAAAACAGTATCTAAATGACAGCAGACCACAGCATGGTAGAAAACAGTAGAAAGCAACAAAAAGATGCCTAACACAGCAAGAGAAATAAACTCAAAATAAAATCTATGAGATGTCTTGTGATGGATGGGTGTGTGGCCCGTGGGGTTAATTGATCCTGTTATCAGCGGTTGTGTCAGGATCTCGGCTGGATGATAATGACTGCTCTGGGTTTGTGGAGTGTCTAATTCAATAAAGACTCCATTACTTCCTGCCTGTTAGGCCATAGTAGCGTCGGCCCCGTACTTCTCTGTCTCTTCTTTCACATATACATTCTCTGTACATTGGCCCGCCCGTCTCCCTTTCAGTTCAGTTACTTTATCGACATGACGGCTAATCAGATAAAGCAGTACACAAAATCTAAATCAAATATACACATTTGTATACATTTAAACCATATTCTGATGATAGATTATTTTGTTTAAAAACATCAACTATGCAATCATACATACCAATATATATAATAATTTATAGCAATTAGGAATGGGACGATGTGCTTTACACACTTAAACAGAACACACATACAACATTAAAGGAACATTCCATCCTTGGATACACTCACATTGTTGTATATCATCAATCTGTGATGTTCACTGCATTCCAGGAGTTATTTTGTGATGAAGTGTTGTAATTTACTGTTTTGGTGAACCCACATTCCCTCAACCTGCCTCATCTACTTCCACTTCAGTTATTGATTTCCTACATTTCCCAGAATGCCTTTCGACAACCCTCAGAGAATGTGTGTGGTTTTCAGTGCGTGCAGTTGGGGACAGCGATAGCAATAGCATAGTAACAGCAAGAGAGCTCATTTTTCCAGTCGAGAAAAAGTGAGTCACACCCCTGACTCAAAACACAACATGTCTTGTGGCTGCATTGCATTCTGGTCTATTGAGGCTACTGTCAGTGGAGACGTTTACCATTGATTTAAATGTTTGTACTATTAAACTCCATTGTAGCTGCACTAAAAGTATCACAAGTTATGGACAGTTATCCATGGGAACAAGAATAATACACCACCAAATAACAAAATGGATGCAGGAATGCAAGGTACATCGCCAATGGCTGTTTTTTTTTAACTGGGATAATATGTTTTAGGGTGGATCTTTCCTTTAAAGTGCCTGAATGTGGGTTAAGAAGACATGTTTCTGCCTATTTTGCCTTGCATTGTAGCATGAGTAGACAAGCGTAGCTCCCAGCCATACAGGACTTTTATCTTTAAGTATGTTTGTTTCTCTCTTTTTCTATTTGCCTCCCCGTCTGTCTCTTTTTGTTTTCTCTCTTTTGCTCACACATGCTGTACATTAGCTCTTGCTGTTTGCTCTCGCTCTCTCTCTCCATCTGTATCCGCCCCACCTCCCTCTCTCTCTCACTATAATGTGCTTTATATTGCCGAGCGGCCACTGGCCTCATAAAGGCAGCGGAATAGAGAGATGATATCCATGCGCTCTCAGAGATGAGAGACATTTACAAGTGGCTCTCGAGCTAAGGACCCAATTGAAAGCAACTCTCCTGCCGCGGGCAGAGCAAGTATGACTGAATGAGTGGTTGATTTTCATAGAGAGAGGGGCGAGGGAGGGAGGGAGAGATAGATGGGGAGGAGGAAGAGAAAGAGACGTGGAGAGGGGAAGAGAGAGGATAGATGGGGAGAGAGCGAGGGAGACACCAAGAGACTGAGACAGATAGAGTAAACAAAATAAAATAGAGACAGAGAGAGAGAGAGAGCGTTGGTGAGTGTTTGTATGTCTGTTTGTGTTTGAGCCTGAGCGTGTGTGTGTGTGTGTGTGTGTGTGTAGGCAAATCTCTAATGTAATTGGTTTTGTTCAACAACAAGAGGGGTACGAGGGTTCAACAAGCACCCAGGGCAGACAGGAGGAAACAAAATCCCTGCTGTAATAACTTCAGAGGAGGAGCTACCTTGAAGGAGAATTCCACTAAAATCAACTTTTACACTGAGATTTTTGTTTGTTGCTTTGAGTTTTAACACATGAGTTCACAAGATCAAGGAAAGTGCAGCAATTTGACATCACTGGGGAGGGGTGACAGACTTATTTTCTGGACAGCCATGCTCTCCTACCCATGTTAAGCATCTTGAATAATAAAAAAGTGCCTTTTGATACAGTGACAAAACAAAAAAGCTGCCCATCCTGCATCTATCCTCCAGTCGTACTGCAGCTCATTCTTTCTGAAATGTTTTAGATAAAATTGAATAAGCATACTGTAACAGAAAACTTTACTCTTTCAAACTACTTCTACTGCAGAATATCCTACGTTAAAAACAGAGAGCTAAAAAGGATTAGGGTTATGATTACATGATAAAATGTTCTTATTTCGAAGATTTCATAGGACTTAAAACCTCGGAAGTAACAGTTTTGGGGAAATTTGGGAAAATACCTGCTTTTACATAATAACAAAATATATGTTTGTGGAATTCCCCTATAGAAATAAAAACTTGATAGCATGGGGGAGGCAAAAAATAAATAAAAAATCTCAGCCAATATGCAAATATTTATTGGGCTATAATAAAATCATGATGTTTTGGTCTTGTAACATTGGTGAAACTCTCATCAGGTCTCCAAAGCAGAAGCGTCATGATTTATATATGATAGCTGAATAAATATTTTGGTATCATGAAATGAGAGAGCGTTGCAGACTCTTTCATTTCAGGCCGGGGCAGCTGGAGCAGATGTATTACACCTTGACCTCGTGTGTACCTCTTTGACAAATCCCACAAACAGACACACACATGTTTCACACACACACACACACACACACACAGGCTGTGTGTCAGTGTAATACAGATGGCTGGTAGCTCTAAGCCCTATGCTTGGCCAGTAGCAGTCAAGGCTAATTTAAGCTGTAGGGAGGCCTATAAAAACCAGACCCCTGGTTTTCTACTTTGCTCATGTCTGCCTACTTACAGCGTTAGCCATCGCACAGCGTGACTCACTTCATGTTCACCAACCGGCCGGTCTGTGATGCTTTATACCAAAGAATACCGAAGAGATGAGAGAGGAGAAGATCTAACGTTGGTGAGTCCAGCTTTCTCTGGACGGAGAGCTGCTCACTGCTGTTTAGGAAACAGTTTGGGGCGGAGTAGATTTCCCACCAGTGACTATACTAGACACCAGAATTAGGGGAGATGAGACACTCGTCGCTCTCTTTAAAGCTGTCCTAGGCAAGTTTTTAATGTAAAAATACACCCGTCTTTAAATCACACAGTGAGGCTGCAATAGAGAAGATCATCCCATCCCCACTAATTGAGACCCTGTAGATTCGCCCTATTTTCCCAAATTAAATTCTTGTGTCAGGTGTGGTCACTGGTGGGAAATCTTCTCCGCGCACCAAAAGCGTCGAATTAAAACTCAGAGAGCGAAACACTAAACTGTTTCCTGAACAGCAGCGAATGAGCGCTCCATCCGGAGAAAGCTGGACTCACCGACGCCGGCTGAGCCTCTTCACCACCTTCATCCACACCAGAGAGGAGACATTTAGCTCTGAGCAGTGCAGAGTCTGCTGACATCAAGTTAAGTGATTCCAGGGTAACGAACAGTTACTCTCTGTCAATGTGTGAAGTTGCCTAGAGCAGCTTTAAATTAGAAAGCCCAGCTCATTGAAACAAACTGAAGACGCAATTAACTTAAAATAAACTTAACTTAAAAAATAAAAAATAGGATTCGAAGAGTAAAAACGATCAGATATAAATGAATTTAAAAAAAAAACCTTGCCATGTATAATAGAAGCCATTTTGTTTGGGAAAACAGATTCGCTCTCTTTTCAACAATCATCCTGTCGCTCGCTCTCTCTCTCCTTCACTCATTTTATTCCGCTGTAGAACAATAAAGAAAGAACTGACACCAGCACTAATGCAGGGTGGATGTCATAAAACACATGAAGGGGGGACTTCCACTGTATTATGCATGAGTCAATAGCAGATGGGATCCAAAGGTCTAATTCATTACGCAGTCGCTTGTGTTTTAGTCTGCAGTAGATAGGTGATATGCATATCCTGTTATGGTATTCAAATATTCCCTGGTCGGCTCAGAGTGACATTTGAATAAACTCTGAGCTCTGCTTCTCTCTCTGTCTTTCCACTCAGCAGGTTGAGAGGGAAAACAAAAATGTCACAGATGTGTCTTGGATTGTATTTTCAAAGATGGTTCTCTTTTTCTTTCTCTCTACCTCAATGCATTTCTTCGTATTCTCTCCGTTTATGGATGTGTCTCTCCTTTCTTTCATAAAGCCTAATGAAAAAAAGAAAGAGTGTACAAATGAGTGAATTAATGGATTAATAAATAAATACTACATTGTATTCCAGTTCTGTTTGGCTGTAGTTATGCAGGACTAGTTGAATTAGTGTTCAGTGGTATTGTGTTTTCTGTCTGCGTGTGCTGCAAGGCGGTGTAACATCACAGCCTGAGGCATCTTTCCATTGGCATCAGCAGTTGTTGCCAATTCCCGCTTACTGTTGTGTCTTATTGCTTTCTGTCTGTCTTTGTGTCGGTCTTACGTGTCTCTCAGACTGTCTATACATATTCAGTGTGTGTGTTGTAGTGTGTGCAGGAGGGGAAATACTGCAAAAACACACACACTGACAGACACGCTGCTTGCCTTCCCTCACAGTATCTTTTTATAATGCCGAAAGTTAGCGTGTTCTCCCCTACGGCAAGGCCAAGGCATTCCCAATCAAGCGATGATGAAAAAAACATTACAAATCGAGCACCGATAAAGATCTAATGTGCAAAAATAAAGGTTTGATTAATAAAAATGTGCATTACTGACTGCATATTAAGTTCATACTGCTGTTAACAGAAAACATTTTATGAAAATTCCTTTGAAGTCAACACATTTCTAGTTGTCACATGTGCATGTGTGTGTTACATATACAGGATATATATATATATATATATATATATACATGATATGGGCATGTAAGATAAGATGCAACTCTAATCATCTCCATACAGAAACTGGGTCATGGCAGCAAATAACGATAAGATACATCAAAGCAAAATAGAATACAAATAAGAATATAGGAAATTGGGGGGGGGGGGGACATATAAATAAATACATTTCAAGGGGAATGTATGTATGTATGTATGAGGAAAATATAGATTACAGCATTATTATGGAGTGCAAAATAACAGCAGCAGAACTGAGGCGAAGAAAGAATGAATTTAGTATATGTACAGTATGAAAATATGCCAAAAATATGGCATATATGCAGAAAATATGACATATGCAGAAAGAAAAAAGGGGAGAAATTCCAAAAAAATATATCTTTCTTTTGCTGCTGCCTCTTTATTGTCTTGTTCTGCTCATCTGCCTCTCTGCCTGTCTGTCTGTCTGTCTGTCTGTCTGTCTGTCTGTCTGTCTGTCTGCCTCTCTGCCTCTCTGTCTGTCTCTCTGCCTCTCTGCCTCTCTGTCTGTCTCTCTGTGTGTCTGTCTCTCTGCCTCTCTGTCTGTGTGTCTGTCTGTCTGTCTGTCTGTCTGTCTGTGTGTCTGTCTGTCTGTGTGTCTGTGTGTCTGTCTGTCTGTGTGTCAGGGGGATTGTCTTGCACTCGGAGCACACAGCGCACTTTTTCCTCGGTGATTGCCGTCACTCTCCTGTGAGCTCCACCGTCGTTGTCGAGTTGCCGCAGACCTTTTTAAAGCAGCCGTCACTCAAAATAGGATTCGGGCTATTTTCCCCCCAAAAAAACTGTCAGCGTGGCAGCTCAGTGGAATTTTAGAATAATTTCACCGTGTAATGGCTTGAGTGCTACATAACTAAACAATACACGTTAACGATAACTTCCTCCTCTTTCCTTCCTTCCTTCCTTCCTTACCATGACCTCTATCCCTCTTTCCTCTCCTGTAATCATAGTGTACATTAAAGGAGAAATTATGCCATATCTCAAATGCCGCACACGGCACGGCTCTATTCGGCTCACAATTACAGGGTGGAATAAATGTATGCATCCTCACGGTTGTGTTGGGGCTGCGATTTCTGACTAAGCCTCGCAGTGTGCCGCGAGGCTTTGTAATGTGACACCGCGCGGCGGCGGAGGGAAGCCGCGGATCTCCAGTCTGTCGGGAGCATCGATCTCAGATGGACGGCCGCGGCGTGTCCGCGGTCGCACGGAGGACTGTGATTGGACGCTGCTGAAGCGCAGCCGGTGTAGAGGGAACTGATTCAAGGAGGGAAAATTAAATGTGGAGTCGCAGGGATGTTATGCAGCGGCAGAGACAAATAAGCTTCTGTGTTCTCGCTCTCACTTTCTGCCTCACTTTCTTTTTCTCTCTTTTTTCTCTTTCGACTTCCCTTTCATCCTTTCATTCGTTCTTAATTCCCTAATTTGATCCTTTCTTTCTTTTTCTCTGTTTTCCTTTCATCCTTTCTTTCTTTCCTTGCTTTGATCCTTTCTTCCCTTCTTTTTCTTTGTCTTTCTTATATTTCATTTTCTTCCTTCTCTAATTCCTTCTTTAATTTCTTTCTTTCCTTCTTTTTTCTACCTTCCTTTAACCCTTTCTTTCTTTCTTTCTTTCTTTCTTTCTTTTTTCTTTCACTCATTAGCGTCAACCATTTTTTCTATCCTTCTTTCAACCATTCTTTTTTACATAATTGACTTACTGTATTTATGTTGAGTGTTGCTGCGTCTCTTCTTTTCTTCCTTTCTGATTCATTTGATGATGATAGAATAGTCAGACTGTATTTGTGTGTGTGTGTGTGTGTGTGTGCGTGTGTGTGTGTGTGTGTGTGTGTGTGTGTGTGTGACTCTGCACTGAGACCGAGCATCAGAGCTTCAGACACAATTCATTCTCATCACCATCCGTTACTAATTTACTGTCGCTTTTTGTCTTTTTTTTCTCCGTTTGGAATTAAATCCGTTTGGATTCCATGCAGAAGTGTGTGTGTGTGTGTGTGTGTGTGTGTGTGTGTGTGTGTGTGTATCCCTCAGTGTTTTTATGTGTAAGCTACATTTGTCTGTGTCCGGACACTCAGTCACGTGTGCGTGCATATCCGTTTATGCGCTCGTGTCGAAGCTGAATTTGTGCATGAGCCAGACAGAGTCAGCCATTTGTGTGTGTGTGTGTGTGTGTCTGTGTGTGTGAGTGTGTGTGTGTGTGTCCTGTAAGCCTAGTTGTGTGTAAGTGGTTTTGGCAGTCCTGTCCGTCTGTGTATGCAGGCAGCACATGTTTTCCGCTCTATTTGTGTGTGTGTGTGTGTGTGTGTGTGTGTGTGTGTGTGTTTGTATGTGTGTATGAATGCCAATGTGTGTGTCCATGAGTGTGTGTTCTGTGCTTCTTCTGTGTGTGTGTGTGTGTGTGTGCATGGTTAAGCGTGTGTTTGAGTGCCTTTGTGTGTTTATTTGCATGTGTGTCCAAATGTGTGTGTGTGTGTGTGTGTGTGTGTATGCATTTGTTTGTATGCTTGTTTGTATACGTGCAATATCTACACATCCATGCATGTTGTTGTTGTTTTGTGTGTGTGTGTGTGCGTGTATGTGTGTGTGTGTGTGTGTGTGTGTCCGGCAGTTCAGAGCTGTCTGCTATAAATCAGCTGCTGGTCAGAGGGGGCTGGACAGGACAAGGTCACTACTGTCATTTACCTGTCACACACACACACACACACACACACACAGACACGCAAACACACACACACACACACACACAGACAGACATGCCAGGACAACAAACATAACCACATAAAAGCATGCGAGCATATGCACAGATACAACCACGCAGACAACACAAACATATTGGTCCGCACACACACACACACACACACACACACACACACACACACACACCACCGATGCAAATTTGCATATCGAAAACCATTTAGACACACATCTACTCTCTCTACTTATCTGTACTCAACCAGATACTTCAAAAGACCACATGTCCTTTTCAGTTCTCTGTCTGACACACACACACACACACACACACACACACACACACACTGACAGCATGTAAATGTTAAACAGCATATGTAAATATCCACTTGGCATAAAGTGCAGGTGTGTACGGCAGCCCACAAAGGACAAACCTCTGGCCAAAGCACCGTATAGAGTTGGTGCCATTTTGGCATTGAGAAAGTCAGTGAGAACACCAGCTGACCTTCTCTAGATCTGTAATATATCAAGAGATCCACCTTTTGAAAAAAAAAACTACTCTTATAAAATGATTGCTAGGAAATTTAAAAAAAAATATATTTCACTTTGTAATGGATAGGTAACTGAAGTCCTTGGTTGACAAGATATTAGATGAGGCACTTCAGGTAATGATTATTTTAATGGATATAGAATTATATAGAACAAAACTATGTAGAATTGTAACAGCAATGAATCTGTGGGTTTTTATTCCACAAGGAGAAATGACTTTCCACTTTCCACTAAATTCCGTGACTCAGGGATGTGGTGGTGAATAAAAAAAATGTGTGTAAACTGTGACCTTCAGCTGGTGAGCATCATAAGGCTGATACCTTATCGACCAATATAATATATTTTCAGAATAGCATTCATTTATGTTTTTCCCCGTTAAAATGCCCTCATGTAAATGTTTACAATTACACATGTCAGGGAATACTCTGGACATAAAATGCCCTCATGTAATTTTCATTAAAATTGATGTCAGGCTGAAAAGCTGAGTGAACTATTTTGTAAATAAAAACGTGGCTTTTCCCTCCATAACACCCCTGCTCTTACTCTTAAAAAGTGATTGCTGGCAAAATAAAAGTCAAAGAATCATCAATTATTTTTGCCGTCTTAAGGTCTTTGCTTGCTGTTTTTATAGATTTAGAGGTAATTGCCTCCATCTTTGAAATACTGAGAAATTAAAATAAGATGAATCATTTTCAAATTCTATGTAGGCTGCTGACACCTGTGAAGGTATTTGAATGTTGAGTAAAAGTTTATCTTTTTTGCTGTCATTGTTTCAAAAGGAGTCAGAAATAATTTTATCAGTTGAATTAAACCTCAGTCAAAGAGCTAATTAATTAGATTGAAGCCCAGTGGAAAAGGCCAGAGGTAAGAGAGGAGGAAGGTAGCTAGCTGCTGACCTTCCAACATCATGAATGTTGGAAGTCATTGCCATTTACATTTTTTTATGTATATTTTGACGAGTTCCTTCTTTGCCGTTCACTTTTGCCAGTTAACTTGCGCTCAGAAATACTGTGGTTCTTTGGCTCCGCCCACTGAGGCTTAACTCAGCCAATGAGATTATTTCTGCCTGCAGAACAGCTCTACCTCCGAGAAATATCTGTACAACTAAAACTTTAAATTTACAAGAAAAAAAGCTGCTGACAGTCTGTTCTTTTGCTTCAAATATATCATGTGATGTGAAATCAATCTTACTTTTTAGATGGTTCAACAACAATAACAGTAACATTGTAACTCCAATTTTGGTGATGTTCATGTTTTCACTATATTGATGGATTACATGTTCCTCTATGGGTCGACAAAATTCTCCAACCTCTTGTGTCGATGAAACCCTTTCAAAACCTCTTGGATAATGTCAAAACTGCAAGGCTGTTTTTCTTAGCTCCTGAAAAATTGACACTTCGGAGATAAAAGGTTTTCACCCGACAGCGGTGCTCATCGTCCCATGACGGCAAAGTAACATGAAATGACATACCAGCACAGCGCAACACTACACACTTTTATCCAAAGCGCCTTACAGAAGCATGAGTGCCTCCATTTTCAGCACGGGGGGGAATCAAACCGCCAACCCAGGCAACGCTGGTGCAGTGCTTTTAAACCACATGTAAGAGAGCAGTGAATGGTGGGGGATTTGGTCTTTCCTGTGACAGCTGCCTCCTGATATTAGTTTCTATTTTCGGGCTTCTTGTGTTACCATCCTGCTGTTGGGCTGTCCATGTAAACCGCTTTAGCATTAGCATCCTGGCATCACTTTCTATTATAGTGTTAGCGGTAGCATCCTAGCATTAGCCCGTCCATGTAATTACAGTGATTAACAGCACTGGCAGCGTGGAGGAGACTTATGACCTCTCTCTCTCTCTCTCTCTCTCTCTTTCTGTTTCTACATCTCTCTCTCTCTCTCTTTGTCTGGTCTCTGTCTCTCGCCCACTCTCTCTGCTTCGCTGTGTGTCAACCAGAGTTTGTTAACTGAAGTGGAATTTAAAATTCAAATCCTCTGTCTCTTTCCCTCTCTCTCTCTCTCTCTCTCTCTCTCTCTCTCTCTCTCTCTCTCTCTCTCTCTCTCTCTTTCCCTCTCTCTCTCTCTCTCTCTCTCTCTCTGTGTGTCTGTCTCTCTGTCTCTCGCCCCTCCTCTTCCTAGATTCTGTTGTCTTTAAATAGAGGCTGGTGTCACCCTCACTCAGACAAGGCACACACACACACACATGCACGCACACACACACACACACACACACACACACACATACACAGGCAGTGATGTCAGTTTCTCTCTTTCTCTCTCTCTCTCTCTCTCTCTCTCAACCATCCCGTCATTCCATGCCATGACATCATTGTCTCATGCCACTAGCTCTGGGGCTGTTACTCACACACACACACACACACACATACACGCACACACACATAAATACATATTCACCCTCATGAACACACCTACCACAGACACATACTCACATGCATACATGCACACTGACACACACACTTTCTCTCACACACACACACACACTTAGTCACATGCATACCTACATGCCAACACACACACACTCACACAGTCAAATGCATACACACACTTGGATATATTAACACACACTCACACACGTGCATGAATACACACGTACGATTGCGCATTAATACACACACCACACACACACACACACACACCACAAAGGACTCTTGAATTAGAGACATGCAGGGAAGGTTTTTTTTTAATTTCTTCTATTCATTTTTACAAGTGTTTCGTCCTTGACATCACTGCTGACCGTTAACCAGCGACATGATTTAAATCAGCCGGCTGCCGTTTTAATCCAATCAGCTTTAAGGAATGAGTTGTTGGCTCACCGTTTAATCCAATCAGTTTTTAGAAATGAGTTGTTGCCGGCCAGAATCAATCAGGCCTGCCCACCTGGTAATCAAATCCAATACAATGATTTACCGTATGGCCGTGAAATATATTCAGACTGCGTTACGCCTCTCTGTGTTTTGTTCTCTGATTTTCTCTCTCTCTTTCTCTCTCTCTCTCTCTCTCGCTCTCTCTCTCACTCTGTTATTTCCTGTCTTCCTGTCTGGATTTTCTCTACGTGTCTCCTTTTCTCGAGCGTTTCTTTCTATCTTACTCTCTCTCTCTCTCTCTTCATCTCTATCTCTATTTCTCTCTGTTATCCTGTCTATTTTGTATTCATATACACGCAGACCTTCTCCGTTTCGTTCTGGCCATTGCTTCCACAGGACATTTTCCTTGACTTGTTTTCGGAGACGTTCATATGAAAAGCTGCTTTGGCCGATTTCCCGAAATATCCTTTTAGTCCAGCGGGCGACTGTTCAGAATGAGCAGGGAGGCGAATGTGTTGAGGTATCAAGGTGTGATTTAAGAGACAAATCCTGGATTTTGTCCATGGACACTGACTGCTAGAGTAACTAACTGTATGGATATTGTGACGATACCCACCAGGGATGTTGTGCACCCCAAAATTTTTGAGGGGGGAACAAATTTACACAAGCATGACCACAATGCAAATCAGTAGAGGATACAGTTATCACCGTATAACAAAGCTATTGCCAGCTTGGGACTAGCTGCATTTTCATAGACACTAAAGATGTGAGAGAGGGGGGATGGAAAGATTTATTACACAATTAGAACCATCATGGTGTATGGCGCATGGTTTATATCATGTAGATTATCTATATTTTAAATGGCAAATGAAAAACAATAAAAAAAAAAAAACACTGCTTATTTTATATCTGAGAGATTTTAGATAACATATACAGTACGAAGGGGAGACGTCAGGTTGAATTGGTAAATCCCTAGTGATGCCCACAGTGATTTTATCAGCATATGGGTTCATTTTCGGAAATGTAACTGTTAGCACTGGAAATAAAACTGAAATAAAGCTTATTTGGATGTACAAGCTTTGACAAATATTCAGCTGAAAGTCAGCCTCTAATTCAATGAACAGAGTAACACAGTATACAAGTCCATACAAGCACACAGCTCAGTTATGTATTCTTACTATTACTGCAAAAATGTATAATAGTGCTGCACAATTAATCATAGATATCCGTACATTGTGATTTTATGTTTTCACAATCAATAATCATGTAATTTGGTGATATTGAATTATTTGTTATATTTTCATTTCCCCTGAAAGTCCCAGTGCGGTATATCAAGTGTTTCTTTTACACCTGTCTAATCACAACCTTTGAATGTGCGACGTGCACCATGTGACCAAAATTAAAGTTACAATGGAGAAGCAAGCAGAGAAACCTTACATAGAGCATCTTTGAAAAAACATCTTCTTCTGTCATTTGGAGATACTTTGGTTTTAAACCAGATAACAAACAAGTGCATATTCTGTGCGAAGTCTGCCTTAGGGCTGTAGCTGTGTCCCAAAGTAATAAAATAGTAATCATTTGAGTTTTGTAAATAAGGATCACAATAAGAGTAAGAATGAAAATAAAAATTTCTAGCTGCTGCTACTTTGAACAATACTGCACTGGGAAAAGCGAAAAAGTGAAATGAGTGTTAAGAGGCAGAACTTCAGCAAAATATTTGTATTTCCTGAAACTGAGACAAATAATTGTGAGCGATAACCACGATCACAACATTTAGCAAAATAATGGGGATGAACATTTTTGCCACACTTTTGCAGCTCGGATCCAGCAGTTCTTACCTTCAGAGAGGCTACAAGGCTTTGAAAAATCCCAAACCTTCCTTTTAATAGACCAAAACTTCAGATTCATTGCAGTCATTTCAGTAATAATGGAGTGGCCTTGAAGGTAGAAGATGTTTTTCATTTGTCGATGAAGGAAAATAAAAAAAAGTGAGTATTAGGACAGAATTAGCAAGAAACTCATTAGTGGTTGTTTATGGCTGTGTGTGTATGTGTATGTGTGTGTGTGTGTGTGTATGACTCAATGATCTTCTCACATTAATGCACCACTATCATCATCATCGTCATCTTCATCATCATCACTTCTTATTCAACAAACAGGAGTTGTTCAAAGTGAACGAATCGTTTGAAGGCCGCACATCTGTAACGTTTACATAATGTGAACGTTTGATGTCATTCCATACAGCGTGTGTGTACCTTCTTCATTATCTGCTTCATTTTAGCTGGTACGGTTCCATTACTGGGAATAAGGCCTACACACACACACACACACGCGCACACACACACACGCGCACACACACACACATGCACACACACACTCACACTCAAAGGCACAGATGCTGACACAGAGGCACACACAGGAACAGATACAGGCACAGACACACACATATGCACATACACACATACCCACACACACCCACACACACAAACACACACACACACACACACACACACACACAGACACACAGTGACGTCCCTATAGACCTGTCCTTGTGGAGATGGACTCAGGGGAATAAGCCATGAATCAGCCATGCATGAGCTCAGCACTCTGCTGTCTGTGTGTGTGTGTGTGTGTGTGTGTGTGTGTGTACATGTCTGTGTGTGTATGCAAAGGGGGATGGGTGGTCCAGGATTTTAACCCCATGCTGAAGCATCTGAAAGAGTTTCAATAATTCATACCTTCTCTTCTCTTTCTGTGTCACACACTCACACAAACACACACACACACACACACACACACCCCTGCTACAATATCTGGAACGCTAACAGGAATTCCATTGTGAATTCTGAAGGTCACTCAAATGCACACACACACACACACACACACCAGAGTACACACATTCAGATACATGTACACAGGCAACCAAGCATATACACACACACGAATGCACACAAACACCCAAGCACTCCAAAACCAAAACTGCACACACAAGAATACACACAAAAATCCCATATAGCCACATAGGTTTACACACACACACACACACACACACACACACACCGACACCGACACACACACACACACACACAGCCTTGACCTGTGCTCTGAGGAAATGAATTTGGCTGACAAGGGCGAGATGTTTGTCTTGACAACCGTTTCAGCCACATCCTTCACGTACCAGGTGGTCGCATCAAACATCTCTCTCTCTCTCTCTCTCTTTCTCTCTCTTTCCTTCCTCTCCTTCCCATCTCTCTCTATCCCCCCTTTCAGTTCTCTGTATCTCAGGTGATCTCTCTGGAGTCTAAAGCATCCTCCCTGTGTGTGTGTGTGTGTGTGCGCGCGTGTGTGTGTGTGTGTGTGTGTGTGTGTGTGTATGTGTGTGTTAAGTTGTCATGAGACGTTGCTTGTCTAGCGTGCCAGACAGCCTGCATCGGATTTGTGACCTACTTTGGCACAGAGTGTGTATTTTTTATGAGACTGGGAGATACAGATGCTCACAGCGCAAACAGAGATGTGCATAACACTTACACACACACACACACACACACATTTATATAGTATCACACATACAAACACATAAACATTTAAGAGCATACAACCAGCTAGATTCTCTCACACATACTCCTCCAAACACACACTCACACACACACACACACACACACACACACACACACATAATAACATATAATAAACAGCACCCATTCATACACACCTGTATTTATTCATCTGCATATCTTGTGTTGCTAAGGAGCCTGGTTGGCATAGAGACAGATGCCTGAACGACTGCTCTCAGACAGAACATACACACACACACACACACACATACTGACATACACTCATGCACGCACAGTGTACATATACAGATGTAAATACACACAAGTGTTCACACAGAAATCACACACAAAAATGATCAAAAAACACATAATGATATACACATTTACACACACAAACACACACAGATATCCTCACATGTATTGTTATGCACACACACAGAGAAGCTTCATAAGCACACATGCAAGATGTGCATACAGGCACACACTCTTTCTCACATGTACATGCTAACTCACAGTGCCCACATGCACAGATGCATGCATGCAAACACACACACACACACACCCAACAACACAGCGAAAACATCTCTTTAGTATGCAAGAATGGCTGAAGTCTGCTCTCTTTTTTGGTTTGGGGGTAAAAGGAAATGCTTAAGTATCATCACGCTTGAGTGGCATTTCCTGGCCAAAAGCTTATTTAATTCAGCCCCTAAGCTTTTTAAACAGAGTTCCCAATTAATTTTTAAATTACCGCGCTGACTTGTTGACTAGCTTCTGACACTTGAGAAATTATGTTAATTTTCACACCTCTTATTGCGCTGGCGCCGGCTCGCTCCGGCTGAGCTTTTAGAATGCTGCTCAGGATGTTGAATCAATGAAATGCCTTGTAGGCCTCGTGGCTATAGAGCCAAACACACTGCTGCTTTACAACTAAGACAATTTCAAACTGCAAATCAGACCGTACACACACACACACACACACACACATACACAGAGACACACACACACACATGCATACACAGGCATATACAAGCTCACCACACATGCATTCGTCAGCAGTGCACTTTGGCAAACACACACTTCAACCCTATGCACACAAACAAATACAGATGTTTATTTTACTATACTTGTGAGGACCTGCACTGACTACTTTAATTCCCTAACCCCTAATCCTAACCTTAACCCTCGCCACTACATGCCTAAGCTTAACCCTTACCCTAAACTAAACTTAGTCTTAATTCTATTCATAAGTCTATCTAATTCATAAGTCATAAATTAACTCTTTAACCCTAACCCTTTACTGCGATCATTTTTATACGTATAAAGGATGGCGGGAGTTATACCTCCTTTTTATAGTTTGAGGAATGTCTTCACTCGGTACAGCCGTTGGGTGTCTCCATTCGTTTCTCTACCTAACTAACTTGAGTTGCACTTGTCAACATTAAGTCCCCTAAATAAACATAATCCTTACTCTAATTGTAACCCTAAACCCAAACCCTAATCCTAATCTAGCCCCTTAAAGAAGTGAGGACCAGCAAAAATATCCTCTCTTTGCAAAAATGTCCTTATTCTGAAAGTCAGTCCAAGGATATCTCACAAGAATGGCTAAACAAAAACACACACCACACACACAGCAAAACCAGTTATTTTCTATGTTTGTAGCGTGTGTACGTGGATGCTTCATATCACTGGCTGTGATATGACTTCATAAATCCAAAATGTCATCTTGTCAATAATAGAGAAATGGTATTAGAATCAAAACAACATTAATAAATGTGACTTTGGTTTATTGACAACTCCCAACACTACAATCTGATACACATGGTACAAGGACAACAAATAAGTGGATCATAAGATTTTTTTTTTTAAATATAGAAGTAAAAATGGTGGGTTAAGTTCATATGATACAAAACCTCACTGTACATGCATGCACTCATTAATCTATAACTACGTGCCATTAAGAACGAATGGGTTTCCTGAATAAGGCTCATGCAGGTTTGATGCTTTTGGATGAAAACAAAAATCAAAAAATGATTTGGCTTACCACCCACTGGCTAGGATATTCCATGAGTGTAAATAAGTTATGCTGATTTATTTTATCCAAACATTTCTCTGGTCTTGACAGATATCTTTTGCCAAATGATTTGGATTACGGAGGCTGTAACGCTGTGGGCTCCAGCCATGTGCCTTTGAAGGCCAAGAGTATGCAGGTTTTTTTTTTTTACTCCAAACCAAACTCTAATTAGTTTTCCCCTCTCTGGTTGAAGTTGAGCTAATCAGTGAAAGCTGGTGTAGTGTGTGTTTGGAATGAAAACCTGCAGACTCTTGGCCTTCAAAGGCAGATGATTGGAGGCCGGTGCTCAGACATGTCTTGTAGGGATTGTAGACAAAGACGCACACAGTCCATCTCGGGTCTTGCGGCTACAGCTGACCTGCCAGGGGCTACATTTACATGCGTGGAGTAACCTGGCTGTTGGCCGTACTCCAGTGAAGGTATTATTCTGGTTTAAAGCTGTTTACATGAACCTTTGATACCCTGCGATCGAGATTCCCCTTTGTTATGAATAAACCAGTTAACAGAATATTCCTCTCCACCTGTGGCGTCTCGTCCACATATTGAACAGTTTGCCAGCAAAAAATAAAAACATCCCTCCATCTTAGACTGAGCAATAGTAGGTTATTTATTTATGATGACCTGTGAGTTGAGTTGAGTTTGACGGTGAAAACCAGAAGTAAAAAACATCCTACTCCCTCTTAAACCAGGAGGAGTAAGATGTTTCCATGCCACACAAACATGTTTAATATCGGAGTAAACAGGCATCTTTCTCATGATTAAATAAGACAGCCAAATATCTAAAAATCGACTGGTTAACATCATCACCAGCTAGCAAAAACACAAAACAGAAGTTTATGTTTGGTTCATGGACAATGTGCCCTACGAGTGTGTTTTGACCTATGTTTTGGTGGTTTCTCAGTGTATTTCTGCAGAATCATATTTATCAACATGGTCTACTAAAAAGTAAAATTCCTCTTGACTAAATCTTTTTAATGTAATGTGAACTGGTTCTCCTTGACACTCCTTGGCACTTTATATTGGATTGGGACTTGGATTGGGACTTGTATGCTTTTAATACTTCCGTCTGGTAGGAGTGACTCCATTTTGGCCTTGATTCTGTTGTTTACTGTTTATTTGTTGGTTTCAATGTCGTTTATTTATGTGATGTCTTTACTACATGTTGTTTTACGTGTCCTTATCAATATTTTAAACCCTGGCTGCAAACCAAATTTCCCTCAGGACAATAAAATTGAAAGGTGAAAGTTGAAAGTTGAAGTTGATCAGACGAAGCATTATTGATCCTCGTGCTGAAATTAGGCCATTACAGCCAAAAAAAAAAAAAGAATAGCAAAGAGGGTTTTATAAACAAACAGAACCGACAATTTCACCACTAGTGTTAGGGTTAGTTTATAGGAAATGAATGAATGACAGTATGCAAAGGTGAGGATTACAACATTAACACATTGTGTAAAGTAGCAGCAGCAGCAGCAGCTTCTCTCATTTGAGGCTGATCCTAATCTTCAATCATCCTAATCGTTTCCCCCTATTTCTTCACAGAGCTGAAAGAGAAAGAGGAACAAGAACAACAAAGGACAACGACATACACCCCCAACTTGCCCCCTGCCACCAGTCCTACCAGCACCGATCCCCGCTGCGCCCTACTGTCCTACCCCCCCAGCCCCAACCCCCCCGGACCCGGCCTCCCAGCCTCCCCCTCCCCGCCCCGCAGCTCCAGCGCTCTCCAAAGGGTTCCTTCCGGGGTTCTCCTAAGGGTTCTCCGCGGTGTTCTGGACAGCTCCATACGCCCCGGGGCCTCGGACCTTCATGCGTCTCCCAGCGGCAGAGTCCACCCACACCTCCACCCACCACACCACCACCACCACCACCACCATGAGCTGTGAGCAGGAGTTTGGAGACGGGGGCATGGGCGTCACCCTCACCCTGCGCCTCCTCATGCACGGAAAGGTGAGGCGGGAGGGAGGGAAGGAGGAGGGGAGGATGGGAGACACAGACGGCTTTTTTGCACGGGACTGAATTGCCTCGGGACGTCCAGTGATTTGTAGTAACTGAGGAGACCGACAAGTTCCTCTTTATTGTCATCTCAGCTGCATAAATCTACATATATACATCCAAGTATACATAGACTATACACAGTGAAATAAGATGTTTCTCCAGGCTCAAAAAAATAACAAGACAAGTTAATAATAAAACAGTAGTGCACAGACAATGATAAAGACAGACTCAGATAAATGAACACAGTAATAAATACCCAAATCTAAAAACTGTCAATAAAAACCAGGTAAAGTTCTTATGTAGGTTATTTCGATCAGTTTATGAGATGAGTTTATCTCGTGTAAATCTGCCATATCTGTAATTTATAAAGTAAAAATTCCACTGCAAATTACGTCCTGTACCTTGGTGATAATACTAATCCTGTGTGAATCTAACTCTCTGTAATTTCAGTCGTAGTTGTAATTTCAGCCGTAGCAATTTGTTTTTCTTCTCCTAGACACACAATTTCTATCTCCCTCCTGTCATAACAAATGGACAGAGGAAAGGTTTTGAATGCACTTTCGGCACAAATTTCAAGCTTTGCTTTGCTAAATCAGGAAGTGACAAATTATAAAATCTTGACCTTATGCAATTCTGTGATTTCAGCCAATTTCATTATTACGTGCAATTTGTTTTCTTCTGCCTCTCCTAGACACAGTTTCTAACTTCCTCCTGTCATGGAAAATGGCAAGAGGAAAGGTTTTGAATGTTTTTTCGGCACAAATGTCAAGCTTTGCTTTGATAATTCAGTGACAAATTATAAAATCTTACAATTCTGTGATTTCAGACAATTACTTTATCCCGTGCGAAAGCGTTTTACAAAAACACAGGTTGGAGAGTAATTCATTAATCACATGAGGTCACACCAAAATACTAGTCCTATGCAAATATGGCTATAAAGATAGAGCAGAGTGTCTGGAAGGATGGATGGATAGAGAGAGAGTCTATTTGTCTCTCTGTGTGTCTGTTGGTCTCCTGGGAATGATAATTAACGGTGACACTTCCTGTTTGTGTTCCCTCCACAGGAAGTAGGAAGCATCATCGGCAAGGTGAGCCGCAGTTTACATTTTCTTCTGTCATACTGGAGTACAGATTCAGTGCCTCAGACATCATTCTGACTTTTCCATATGCTCTTTTTCTGAAAAAAGAGATACTGGTTTTGCCGCATGAAGAAGACAAAGGCCTGCATGTCATGTAATTAAAATTACCAGTCTACCGGAAAGGATTTTGCCGGGGAATCGAATGCACGGGCTTCCAAATTGGACCGAATGAAAGCACAGTGCAAATCATGATGGCTACCATTTGTAATAACAGCCACTTAATATATTTTCTCGAGCATTAAAATATGTTATCAAGTAATTCCACAGCGATGTAGACACGGGAAAATCCTCACCATCTGTAAAGTCTGCATTTGAAAATCCGAGCCATCTTCAAACTATGCTTGTCTAAAATGGGCATGCCACTCAAGATAACTTCCAGTGTAATCCTGCCACGACCTCTAATATAAAGTTACCATGAAATATGCATTAATAGTGTGTAAAATTTCCAGTTAGGCCGTGTCATTCCAATCTCTAGTTACTGAAAAGGAGCTGCTCTCCAGGGATGCGAGTCAGTTTGACTATGGACGTGTTAAATAAACCCGTTGCCCCTACAGCACATTCAACAACCCATGATTTTAGCTGATTTCTTTTGGCATATATTTAGATTTTCTACCCTCCTCATCGCTTCCAGCGCACGGTCTATTAGTTTGCAGTCTGTGATACAAAGGCGGCATGAAAATTACATTAACGTGTTATAGTTCTAGTTAGGCCGTGTCAGTCCGGCCTGTCGTCACGCCACAGGAGCCGCTCTCTGGGGTTTCTCCTTGCATTAAGCCAAGCTGCCAGGCAGCAGAGCAGAACTGATGTTCGCTGCAGCCGTCCTATCGAGCCTCAACAGGCTCTAGTGATAGGGACAGGTGTTAAAACCAGATACTATTGTAAAGCGCTGTACAAGTCAAGACTTAAACAAGAAATAAACACGTGAAAACATAATCACTCTTAATGTTGTTTTTTTTTAACCTTTGTTTATCCAGTGAAGGGTTTTGCTGAGTGCGATGTCCTGTTACACATTCATGCAGTTAGAGTACAGCCGCTGTCTTCTACTGTCGCCGCTGAGCAGCTCCACCGGTGCAGCTGTGGGATAGGTGCCTTGCTCCAGGGCGTCCTGGGGGGAGATGATTAGTAAGGGGAAAGCGTCACTCATTCACTTTCCTCGCCTATAGAGTTTCCCAGTTGGCTGTGGGACTGGAAGCTGCAGCCTTCCAGCTGTAACCCGTTGCTCTCACCCTTAGGTTAGGCTTCTCCCCAGTTAAAATATCTGCAATTATCTGGAACACTTAGACAATATTACAATCATTTGAATCAATTAAACAATATTATAGTCATGTGGGAGAATGAATGTATCTTGGGACAGTTGGAATCAGCACACTTTGGGTGTGCAGTGCTCATCTCTTAACTGAAGATTCACATCTGCTGTCCTTGTGGAGTGAACATGAATGAAAACCATGAGGTGTTTGGATCTTTTATATTTGAAGAATTTAATTCCAAGCTTTTCACCAAACTGAAAAATGTGACTCATCCAGCACATAGTGCAAAACAGATTTTTACCATAAATTTAACCCTAACCCTAACTCTAACCTGCCTAAGTTATTTTGTTTGAATTATTAATCTTTGAATAAAAAAAGTACATTTTCTGATGTAGAAGGGATTTCCTGTCAGGTTAAATGAGCCGGGCTTTGTGCCATTTGGTAACAAATGTGACACCTCTCCTATACAATGAGTGATGACAAAATGTAAAACTCACTGGATTATGATTGAAGCTATTCAATATCCTAAGACCTTTAGTGACAAAACAGTGTCATTTTTGCTGATGTAATCAGTCCTATTTTTGAAACATTGAGCGATGAACATCAGGAGGCCTTTTTGTATTTTTCCAAAATCAATGTAGAGTGTGCTGGAATGAAAACTCACATTTAAACCTTTGATCCATGAGAAGAATGCAGAGTCTGTGACTACAGACTATTGCTGACCATACACAGTCGATCTGTATTTAAACCCGGTCCACATGAACAAGAATAAAGCACATCTACTGTTAAAGCACATATTGGTGATTACACTTTTGTCATCAGCGTTACTAGACTGTGAAACCTTAGTCTTAACATAAAACAACAACATAGAACTTTAAATTATGGGTTGTTTCTTATGTTTACATTTTTAAACCGCTTTTCCATTTATCTATATTCACTTTTTTAAAACACATATTCCTATTCCTTGTTATACTGTTTTTTGTAAACTCTGTTTTGAGACAAAGTGCCATACTGTATAGATAAAGATTATTATTCTAGCTGAAGCTCAGGCTAAACTTTGTGTTGCTTCTCTTTCCACAGAAAGGGGAAACAGTGAAGAGAATACGAGAAGAGGTAAGAACCCCCCACCCACCCTGACCCCCACCCTACCCCACCCTACCCCACCCCACACCCTGTGTATCTTTTCTCTGATATGTCTTTCTCTCCTATCTCCTTTTAATCCTTGATAACCCTTCAGATGCAGCTTACGTTGATCTTGCTAATGATGGCGTAATTGGAAAGTGGCACAATTCTATGCAATTCCATACTGAAACTACGAGCTCCATTTTCTCTCTATAAGCAGTGGTAGCACGAGAATCAGCTGTATCCAACATGATTATATTTTGTTACTCCCTATTTCCGCTGTAATTACACTGTACACAAAAGGCCGCTGTAATCGGAAGCGTTACCACAGCCTTCACAGAGGAGCACCAAATCAAAAAAAAAATCATAAAAACATGCTAGAAGGGTACAAACTCGTCCCCCTGCTCACAGCTCCCTATCCAAACCATATATTTTTCGAACGGCACTAAAGCGAAATCTAAACGTGCATTTTGTATTGTTGTCAGCCTGTCGTGATGTTAGCCATGTCGACATTTACATATGTGGCCGTCTTTGCTGTCGGCAGCCTGTAAAATGGGCGAGAATGAACAGATCGAGGCGTAAAGCGCGACTCTCCGCTGTACTGCGCGAGTGTGTAACTTCCCCGTGGAACACCTGTCCTCTCTACCTTCCCTTAGTCCCAAAGAAAGACAGAAACACAAAGAGTGAGAGAGAGAGAGAGAGAGAGAGAGAGAGAATGAAGTATAGAGAGAGTCAGGGAGCGAAAAGGACGATGAGAGAGAGAGAGAGCACCGGGAGAAATAGAACAAAGAAAGAAAGAAAAAAGACAGACGGACAGAAAATAAGAGCTATTATATGACAGCATAACTCACAGTATGGGAAGTGAGTGTGTACCTGGGTGGCCCTTGTGTATTTTGTCCTTTGCAGTACCTGTACCTCCTCTACCTTTTCATGCTCCTCGCCTCTCTCTTGCGATGCCTTTTCCACCGCACTACATTTGCAATCAGGTCGGCGCGCAGCAGCTATATGAATACTTAAGCGTGCAGATCTATAACTTCAAGGGGCTGGAAAAAAAAAACATCTTGCTGAATACAGAACACAGCGGTGTAGTGTTAATGTAGGCGACACCTGATGTGAATACCGGAGTGCTCCATACGTTTAAAGAGAGCGAGGCTGCGGGATTCCTGGTGGAAAGTTAAAAGCCGAGATCAACCGTGTCGATCATAGAGAGAGAGAGAGAGAGAGAGAGACAGAAGAGAGTGTGAGAAGGAGAGAGCAACAGGGAGAGACACAGAGAGAGAGAGAGAGAGAGAGAGAGAGAGAGTACACTGGTTATCAGGCTCAATCAAGTAGAACAACGGCAAAGTCAAACTGTTGTATCAATTGATTGAGCGAGCAGGAGTGTGCGTGCGTGCGCGTTCGTGCATTTACTGTAAAACGGCTCCCGCAAATTGCCTTGGAGAAATGGGGATCCGGTGTTATATCACCAAAGCCTCATTGTTGTGTTGCCAAAACACTCCCAAGTCCCTGCAACATAAGGCAGGCAGAATAAAATCCTCTCTGTCAGTGCAGCAGCAGCAGCATTAAACAGGGCGAAATCGGTGAGAATAGACTAGATTCCGATTTCTTAAAGCATGGGATGGGGCTCCAAAATAGGTCGCAGGACTCCTTCCGGTGCGTTCCCACATGAAAACACACACAACTAGCATGTTTTAATGAGCCTGTGTCCCACGGCGAGACTAAATTTACTCAGTTTAGTTCCCCGCCTGGCTGAAAAACATAGTTTAAGGACCTTAAATAATAACCCACAAAACACTTTTGGGGAGAAAAATTATTTTGGAAATGTGCGTCCCCGGAGAAACAGCTTGAAGATCGCTGCACATGAATAAACACTCCAGAGAGAAAGAGAGGGAGGGAGGGAGGGAGGGAGAGGTGGAGCGAGAAGGAATGAGTGAAAGAGAGGGAGATAGAAGCGGTGTTTCCGTGTATCTGTGCGAATTTTAAGCAAACTTGAAATGTCACAAAAAGTAAAATGCGAGGGAACCTGTCCTGGTTGCAAGAGTGACAAACAAAACAAAACAAAACAAAAACAAAAAAGATTGATGGGTTCTACAGGAATATAGTCGTTTCACAATCTGATAGCTCATGGTGAGTCTAATTTACACTATTATGAAATGTTATGGCTAATAATCAAATTCCCTATAAAATGAAACCCACTGTTAAGGTTTTTATAGTAAAATACTATAATAATATATAACTAATAAAACTAAGACAAAAAATATAGCCGCAAGCGGCAACAGATGGGGTCCAAGCACAATATGGTCATTTGTCCAAAAATTTGAAACATATGACATAACGCTTAATTATCACAAGCTTAGCGGTGTGAGGCAAGGGTGTTACTCACAGGATTTGAACCACAACCTTTTGGTTTGCAGACCTATTCACTAACCACTAGGCTACTGAGTCAAGTTCTGAGATTGTCCAACCTATAGGCCGTTTAAAGCCTTAGAAAGAGTATTTTAACTGTATCGGTGCACTTCATTAATCAATTTAAACATGGCTTTGCAGATATGACCTTGAGAGTCCAGACATCATTTGTCTTTAGTTTGACAAAGATTGATCAAACTATCTTGAATATATCACATTATCAATTTATCAAACTTTTTGGAGCTAGACATTGTGATTTACCATACGCTCAGTTTTCAAGATATCATTACAACTTTTTTGGTTATTACGTAATAAGCCACGCCCACTTTAATCAATCACAACCAAATTTCATACGTCGACTTGGACGTAACCCTAGAACATGTGTACAAAGTTTCATAAAAATTCATTCAGTCAATTATGAGATATAAACTTTTTGCATTTGTAGTGCCCTAGTGATGGAACTCCAAATGCTTTTGTGGGTGTGCTCAAGCAACACTCCTCAACATGTATTATACATTTTAGCTTGACTAGATGAATGGTCAAGGACTTATGGCCAATTTTGTGTTAGGGCATGTTTTGTTAAAAGTTTATCGGTTGATAAAAGCCAACCCATTATGGCAATCAATTATCCTAATAGAAGTTTGAAAGAGCACGGTCCCAAGATGCTCTACACCAAGTTTTGTGTGAATCAGATGAACTGCCTAGGAGGAGTAGCGAAAAAACAGATTTGGAAACAATTCAAAATGGCGGAAAAAATGGGCGTGGCCTACACGGATAGATGCGGAATGACCCAAGGAATCCAGTGCAAGAGTGACTTTTGATTCTATGACCTACGGATCAGAAGTTATAGGCCAAAACGTAAGGTTGCTTGTTATAGTGCCACCATCAGGCCAATTGACATGGGTTTCGTTGCCTGAGTAGCGGCTGAGACTTTGGACCTATCTGCCAAGTTCGGTTGCTGTAGATCTTACGGTTTCTGAGATCCAGATACTTTTAGGGCAGAAGAAGAAGAAGAAGAAGAAGAAGAAGAAGAAGAAGAAGAAGAAATGGCGGCAAAAACAAAAACAAAAACAATAGGGTTCCAGCACCTGCGGTGCTTGGACCCCTAACTAGGTATTGAACAACATTGTTGTGAACTGAAATAAAAAATGAGACCTTGTGACAAAACTAAAACTATCTAGTTGTAAAACCAACAAAAAAAAATACACATAATGTTTTTAGTTTTTGTCTTTTTTTTTATGTGCAGGGTAAAAAAAATCAATGAATCAATTTTGGGCAGAGCATTTTTGGCTACTTTTACTTAACACTAATTGAAAAATTCCTGTAAATAAATTTTTATTTAGTGTTTGTATTACACAATACCTGTTGCAAACACATACAAAACACCTGTTTTGAACTATTGTAATTATACTTTTAAAAATTTGCAACCCTACCAAAAATACTAAAACTACAACTGAAACTAAAGAAAAACTAAACTAAGACTTAACATTAAAAAAAACTAAGCTAAAACTACCAAATGCACACTGAAATGTAACTAAAGATAAACTGAAATTGAAATAAAAAATGGAAAATTATATAAAAATAAAACCCAAAGGAAATTCCCAAACTATAATAACAGCTTGATAGAGATATAGGGCTAAAGAGCAAGAGAGAGAGAGAGAGAGAGGGAGAGAGAGGGGGAGAGAAATGGAGACAGATGAAGAGAAACAGAAAACAGAGCGATCTCTTTCTCCCTGACAGCATAACTCACACAACAGGAAGCATGAATATTTAAATGGATATTTGCCTCTCAAGGACAAACAACACTGGATATACAGTTATACAGGATTTACAAGCTTCGTCTTCCTCTCATTACTCTTCTTCATCCCCCCACTCATTGTCTATGCAAGCTGACAGACACACACACACACACACACACACACACCAAGCTCATACTATGAACACATTTTCATCTATATGCATACTGGCAAACAGACTGCCCACAAACTCTTCATCTATGCACACTCATGAATACACACAGTCACACACACACACTCTCTCTCTTAAACATACATATACTGTACACACACACACACACACACATAGTCATTCACTTACACTAGCAAAACATGTATGAAATACAATGTATCAAGGCTATATAGTTTTGCACAATGCCAGGTTTGTTGAAGAGGCTTTTGGCATGGAAGCAAATCATGTGGCAATTCACGTGGCCACACACACACACACACACACAAAAGAGAGGGCACGGCATACAAGGAATCCCTTTTCATCGAGTCAATAAAAGCATTGATGTGAGGTTGTAGTTCTTCATAATAGTCTTACACACACACACAGACCCATTCACCCACACATGGTCTCTCTCTCTCTCTCTCTCTCTCTCTCTCTCTCTCTCTCTCTATCTATCTCTCTCTCTTTTTCTCTCATGCACACACACGTACACACACACACACACACACACACACACACACACACACACACACACACACACAGCCAGCATGAGTCTCTAATAAAGCAGAACAGAGCAGAGTAATCCAGCTGAATGACATGGCTGTCCATCCTTCCTCTGCTCCAAATGAAGACTAATGAAGACAACCGCCCCGCGCTACAACACCGAGACAACTTACTGCTGCATGTCTCAGCCATTAGGATGGGAGACGGAGGGAGGAGGGAGGTGGGAGGAAAGGAAGGAGGTAGGGAGCAAAGGAAGGAGGTAGGGAGGAGGGAGAGAGGGAGGGAGCAGAAGACTATCTCACTACAACACCGAGACAACTTACTGCTTCATGTCTTAACCACCCGGTTAAACAGAAAATGTCTGACATGATTCGCTAAATTACAAAACGGGAACCAATCAGCTTTCAGCGTAGGCTCTAGCTTTATTCTCTGCTCTTTTCCCATGTCTTTTTCCTGTTTTTTTTTTTTATTAAAAAATATGTGAGTAGCTAAGCTATAACCAGCAAAAGCTTGATAGTTTGTAAAACATGATTCTTTGTCATAATGAAATCTCTTGCTCTAAAAAATTCAGCACTGATAACTGTACCAATTCTGACTTCATTTACAGCATCAATTATTTGGTAGCATGGATCTACGTGCTATTGATGCTAATCTCATGACCAAACAGTAGCATCAATAAGTCATTACCTCATTGAAGATGTTCATATGATTTCCATAAAGAAATGAGACCATCACAGAGAAGCTTGGCAGCAGCTGATACACTGCATTTTACATTGTGTGCCACTGGTTCAGATTTCACTGGAAATCTGAATTATGGCACAAATGAATATTAGCTAGCTTGCTGGCTTTTTAGCTAGCTAACAAAGCCAAAAAGATAGTTAACTGTGTCACAGAAACCTGAATTTGAAAACAAATCTATCTTATCAGACCATTCACCTTTAGCTATGAATAGAATACTTTGTTTGGGAAATTTGTTTTGCGCTGCTACTGTATATGGATGCACACCCACAGCTTTCAGACATTGTGTACCCTGGTTGTTATATATTTATCAATTTTTTGCACGTGGCCAATTTTCCAAATGACCTCCATGGTGGCACCAGCTGGTTGTTAAGAAATTTGTAACACAACTGCAAAGCCTCTATTCCTCATTAAAACAGCTAAACAACTTACTCAGCTATAGCTACTATTTTTCAGCAATTAGAATAGCAGAACAATGAAGAGGACAATAGAGGGAAGGAGGGGAAAGAAAGAAAGAATGAGGAAGGAAAGGAAGAATGGAGAGAGAAAGAGAGAGAGAGACTATTCTCTCTACAACAGCAGCACAACTTACTGCTTTATGTCTCAGCCACTGAAAACGGAAAGGAAGGGAGGAAAGGATTTGATAGAGAGAGGAAGGGAATGAAGGAGGGAGAGAGGGAAAGAGGAAGGAGAGAGGGAGGGACAGAGAGGGTAACTGATAGGACACGGGTTAAGCAGAAGGATAACAGGAAGGATAGAGGGATATGGAAAGTGATGGATAGAGTGACGGAGAGAGACAGATGGGGGATGCAGGAAGACGTATCAATAGATAAATGATAACAAGATTCATAAGACGGAAGGAGGAAGAGATGAATGGATGAATGAAAGTGATGAAGAAGAAGAGAGAATATGAGGGATAGGTGAAGATAGGGATAATCTGAGAAAAGGATGGAGAGAGTGATGAACGGATTTGGGGGAGGACGGAAAGACAGATCGAAAGAGAGATGGATGGAGCAAAAGAGGGAAGGATGGAAGGGTGGACAGAGG
Organism: Centroberyx gerrardi; assembly: GCF_048128805.1. Taxonomy (NCBI): domain Eukaryota; kingdom Metazoa; phylum Chordata; class Actinopteri; order Beryciformes; family Berycidae; genus Centroberyx; species Centroberyx gerrardi. Next base: position 8,567,718 of record NC_136001.1, on the reverse strand, counting down.
AAATGAGCGATTGCAGGACAGTTAAGATGATGGATGGATGGATGGGTGGATGGATGGATGGATGGATGGATGGGCAGAGTTGCAGGTAGAGGTAAGGATGAAAAAGGAAAGAAATGACAGAGAGAGGAACAAAACAATTAATTCAGAAAATTACAGAACGATGGAAGGAGAGAAAAGATAGAAAAACAGAGGCAGGGGAAAGAGGAGATGGATGAATGATGGATGGAGAGAAGAGAGAGATGTATATATAAGAAATTGACAGAAAAAAAAGAAAAAGAAAGGTTGATAGAGGAAAGAGAGATAGACGACTGAAGAGAAGAGAAGAGAAGCAGTAGATAGATAGATAGATAGATAGATGTGTCCATTGCTCCTGAGAGAAAGAGAGAAAGCGGACGAGAGACATAAAAACAGAGGGGGAGAGCGAGATGCTGGCTAATGCTTTTTATTCACATAATAAATGGAGAGAGAGAGAAAATTATTTCATCACTGCTGTATTACCAGTCCCTGTACACACACACACACACACACACACACTCACACACCTAACAATAACAGCCAGGGGAGTGAGGGAGGGAGGTAGAGAGAGAGAGAGAAAGAGTAAAAGACAAAGGAAGAGAATGATGGACAGAGAGAGAGAGAGAGAGAGCAGATATCATTATGCGTTCTATTTTTATGGCAATGAGAGGAGACTGCAGTCTAGAGAGGATGATGGGGGTATCAGGAGGCTACACACACACACACACACACACACACACACACACACACACACACACGCACACACAACTCTTAAGAGAGCCAACATTAGTGCATGTGTTTGCAAGTGCATGTGTAGGCAGGCGTTTAGAGACACACACACACACACACGCTCTGATTCCTATGGTAGCTCCTGTGCAACCATCTTGTTCACTTGATAAATGACTTTCCCTCTCCTCTGCCTCTCTTATCCATTTCTAATCCATCTCTTAGCCCTCTATCTATCTATCTATCTATCTATCTATCTATCTATCTATCCATTTATCTATCTATCTATCTATCTATCTATCTATCTATCTATCTATCTATCTATCTATCTATCTATCTATTTCACTCTCTGCCTCTGAGTGTGTGTGTGTGTTCAGTGATAGAAAGATCACCTGTAAGTGAAACAGACAAGGCTGATTGCTGCAAGACAGTGATTCACCCAGTTACACACACACACACACACACACACACACACTGTGATGAGGTCACTATCCACTGAATGACTCAGAAAAAACGGTTTCATGATCTGCGGTAGAAAAAACTACTACTTGCTGATTTTCTTTTTCTTTCTTTCTTTCTTTCTTTCTTTCTTTCTTTCTTTCTTTTGTTCTTCCTTCCTTTCTTTCTTTCTTTCTTTCTTTCTTACCTTTATTCCCTCCTCTGGTCTTCCTTCCTTAATTCTCATGTCTACCTCCATCCTTCCTTCCTTCCTTCTTTCATTCCTTTCTTGATTTGTTCCTTCACTGTCACTCATTACTTGATTCCTTCCCTCCCTTCCTTCCTTCCTCCCTCCCTTGCTTCCTTCCTTCCTTCCTTTCTTCCCTCCTTCCTTCTCCTTCCCTTCTTCCTTCATTCTTCTCTGCCGCATAAGACAGCATCGTGAGCCCAAAGCAAATCATGCATGAAACTTTTAAGAACAGAAATGCTGATCTGAGAACAGTTTGCCCCTTAAGCTACAGCAACAGCCATGTAATCATTCCACTTCACTAATAATCTGAGGTCAGTACTTGTTTTCTTAAAGTGTTGATGCACACAGCACACAATATGTGAAGGCAGTGAAGCTCGGCAGTGCTGCCTTCAATGGCAATTGGGACAAGAGCAATGTGGATTAAAGCTGCTACATGTTGCATTTTAACATCAATCAAGTATAAACTCATTCATTTTGAAACATTAGTATAATTACCATAAACAAATGAGACAATCACAGAGAAGATTGGCAGCCTCGACCGGCCTCTACTCTGCATCCTCCATTGTTTCTCCACCTGGTGGATTTGGAGGGAAATCTGCTGGATCGCTTTACGGCACAAAACAGGAAGAGGTTCTGTTCTTCCAGAGCAAACGGAGCTAAAGCTTTCAGAGTTTCTGGCAGCAGATGGTGGAAGGAGGGAAAGGAAGATGGAGAAATCACTTCCAACAACTTTATCCTCTTCAGTAAACACAAAAAGAAAACCTTGGACTGAAGAAGTGACTAGTAATTAGACCAAGGCTTCACATTTAATTTGACAAAGATATATTGATGTTTAAAACGTTTCATGCAGCACCTTTAAGGCAATGAAGCTTGGCAAATGTTGCCTTCAACTTGGATGAGGATTGGCAACTTGGACAAGAGCAATGTGGGTTAAGTAAGTGTGTAACAAGGTATGGAGACGCAATTGAAAATAAATAGTGTTGGTCATCATTGTTGGCACATCTACATTTCCTCAAAAAAATCTCTCTCTCTCTCTATCTATCTATCTATGTGTGTGTCTGTCTATCTATCTATCTATCTATCTATCTATCTATGTGTGTGTCTGTCTGTCTGTCTATCTATCTATCTATCTATCTATCTATCTATCTATCTATCTATCTATCTATCTATCTATCTATCTATGTGTGTGTCTGTCTATCTATCTATCTATCTATCTATCTATGTGTGTGTCTGTCTGTCTATCTATCTATCTATCTATCTATCTATGAGCCTGTCCTCCCCCAAAAAACGACCCCATAGGTCGTTTGTACAAGCAGCTTATTACGACCTATAGTTAAGTTTTAAAGTTAAGCGACCTCTAGTGGTCGTGTAAATAAGGACAATGTGCTATGTTGGTCTGCGTCCACGTCACGTGACGTCACGTTTCTCTCTCAACATTGAAACAACGCGGTGGAAAGTAAGGGCGTTGTGGTCGGGGATGGCGGACGGGCGTATACGTTTGTCTTCGATGTCGGCGACCGGGGTTCGATTCCCAGCGTTTCCAAATTTAACCCTGACCGAACCATTTTCCTGACCTTAACCAAGTTGTTTTAGTTGCCTAACCATAACCATAACCATAACCCAAGTTGTTTTCATTTCACGTTTTTTTGTGAGATCACGTTGAAAACGCTCCTGTGGGTCGTATTAGAGGGTAGGAACAAATGACCTATGTGGTCGTATGGGTTGGAGGACTTGTTGCTATCTATCTATCTATCTATCTATCTGTATATATATATATATATATATATATATATATGTATATATACATACACAAGAAAAGTCACTATTACTTTCTTCAAAAAGAGCAGTTATCGCCGTATTTTTGGACCAAAAGAGTCGGAGCTAAAATACAGATTTAATTCTAATAATAATTCAAAGATAGGTTTCGATTCTAATCAGCTCAATTTATTTATACTTCCCCCACTTCACATTTCTTTTCTCCTCACACCCATCCTCTTATGGTTATTACTGCACCTTCTCTATATTCCTCTACGTGTCCTCTCTTATTTCTCCTCAAATATTTGCACCACCTTGTCACTCGTCTTCTCCTGATCCCTTTCCTTCACTTTCCTGTCCTCCTCCTCCTCCTCCTCCTTCTCCCCCTCCTCTGTATTTAATACATTTCTACCTCCACTCTTTCCTCTCCTCTCCTCTCCTCTCCAGTTTCTGGGTCGAATCATGTCTTCCTCTACCCCCTTTCCTCTCCCTCCTCATCATCTTAATCTTTCTCCTCTCCCTCAATATTCCCGCCGCTTTTTCATTTCCTCTGCTATCCTTCCTCCCCCCTCCTCCTCCACCTCCTCTCGTCTTGTCTCCTTAAAACCTTGATTCCTCCTCTCCTCTCCTTTCTCCTCTCCTCCGCTCGCCTCCCTCCGCTCTCCAGTCTCCTCGTAATCCTCTCTCCTCCTGCATCACAGGTGAATCTCCTATAGGGAGCAAGGGAGCAGTGTGGCCAAAAATGATTCTCCTCCTCTTCTCTGTCTCGGCCCGTGTATCCCTCCTCCCCCACTAATGTGTTTTCTCTTCTTCTCCCTCCCTCCCTCCCTCTCTCCCATCCCTCCTACCCTCCTTCCCTCCATTAACCTCCTTCCTTCCTCGCTTCCTCCCTTGCCTCCTCTCCCATCGCTACGCTCCCTCCCTCCCTCCCAATATCTTTTTCTCATTTCCCTCCCTCACATTATCCCTCCATCCCCTCTCACCTTTCCTACTTACCTCCCTCGCCTCGTTCCCTCCCTCCCTCCTCTCCCTCCCTACGCCCCTCCCCAATAATTTTCCCACAATCCCTCCCTCCCTCCCTGTTCTCTCCGTCTCTGTCCGGACCCACAGAGCAGCGCGAGGATCAACATCTCAGAGGGATCCTGTCCAGAGAGGATCATCACCATCACCGGACCCACGGACTGCGTGTTCAGAGCCTTCACCATGATCACATTCAAGCTGGAAGAGGTAGATACTCTTCTCTCACTCTCTCTCTCTCTCTCCATCTCCCTCTCTCACTCTTTTCCTCTCTTTATCTGTGTCTCTTTCTCGCCCTCTCTCACTCTTTATTTCTCACTTTCCTTCTATTTCTTTCGCACAAGCGCCAAAACTGTGATCCCCTTTCAACTAGTGAGGAGGTGCACACACACACACACACACACACACACACACACACACACACACACACGCACACACACACATGATAAAAGGCCCCACACAGAGATTTTTCATTTTCAGAGATTACATCATGAACATCATGAAACTCAAGCAGAGAGACTTACACACACACACACACACACACACACACACATACACACACACACAGACACTTGCAGACCAATCACCCACTGTCATGTGCACACTATCTATAGCTACACACGTAGATTGTGTTCAAAGCTTTTACTATGATCATCTTTAAATGCTCTCTCTCTCTCTTTCTCACACACCCACACACACGCACCTACACACACACACACACACACACACACACACACACTATCTCAGCTGCACATACTGTCCACATTCACACACAACCTCTCTCGCTCTCTCTCTCTCTTTTTCTTCCTCTTTTGTGAAAGGTTGCTGTTGATTGAACAGAGAAAACCAATCCTCTCTCTCTTTCTCTCTCCCTCTCTCTTTCTCTCTCTCTCTCTCTCTCTGTCTCTCTCTCTCTCTCTCTCTCTCTCACACACACACACACACACACACACACACACAGCTCCGAGCTCCCACTGGTGTGCTGAGTTGCTCTGAGTGAAGTGTGTAACCTTTACTTCCTCTACAACATGGCTTCTCCCTGGCAGGGAGCCATTTATTATATGTCTAATGGGACTGCCTGACCTCACACACACACAGACACACACATATACGCACAGGCACACATACACACACACACACACACACACACACACATACACACAAGCAATCGTTTGTCAGGAGAATTTGACATCAGCAGTGCAGATTGGCTCTTTATCCTTCCATCTCGCTTTCTTTCATTCCTTCCTTCCCTCTTCCTCTTCCCTCCATCCTTCGATCATTCTTCAATATCATGAATGACAGTGAAACTTTAAAAGGTTTCCTCCATACCATGACTGAATGTTAACAAATTGCATCTATTGTTGAATGTGACAAGATCATCATTTATTTCTAATTTGCCCGAGGAATTATGCATGAGCAGTATGGATTTGCTTTCTAGCCATTGTCACCTCCTCCTATCCTTCCCTCCTTCTTTCTTTCCTTCCTTCCTTCCTTCCTTCCTTCCTTCCTCAATATTAAAAACGCAAAACTGAAACCCGACAATTTAAGAGGTAGATGAAGTTGTGGATAAAATCAACAAAGAAGGGAGTCCTTCCTCGACATTATGATTGTTTAACCAACTGCATTTGTTTAAAGCAATAGGGAAAAAATGCACAAATTCTCCTGATTTGCTTAGGGAGAATTAGACAGCAGTGTGACTCCATGTGGGGCAAATTATGACAAAGTGGTTTTGGCTGTAGTGGATTTGAGTGTCTCACTGTCGTTTAAGAACACGTCGCTCGCTGAGAAATTAAATCCAGACTGCCGACGTTTAAATCTTAGCGATGCTGATGGTGGAAAACAAGATGGATATGAAATGGGAGGAGAGGAGGAGTGGATAGAGGGAGAAATGTGGACAGAGATTTAGAGTGGGCTAGAAGGGGTGCTGAGGGGATTAAAGACACTATGAAATGAGGGAATGAGTATGAGAGAGATGGAAAGAGAGAGTAAGATGGAGAGAGCAAAGAAGAGAGGTTGGTGAAGGGCTTAAATAAACTGTGTAGAAGCGAGAAGGAGAGATAGAAAGAGATAGAGACATTGAGAGAGTAGGATAAAAAGTGAATGACTCTGAAATAGAGAGAGATCAGAGAGAGGTAGGAAGAGGGTGATCAAGGGATTAAATAAGGTGTGTAATGAGAGAGAGAAAGAGCAGCAGGGTGATGTAATGAGAAGGGAAACCTGCTGAAGTGTCCATGAGCAAAATGAATCCCTACCACCCATCTGACTTCACTTTGGAGAGTAGCAAGCAAAAACCTATGAGGATCAATGAAGAATCACAAAAAAGGAGTGAAAGAGAGACAGAAAGAGTCAGGATGGAAGAATCAAATCTTTCTAGCGATGCCATTGGCTTGCTAGAAAGTAAACAACAATTTAAAAATGTCATTACAAAGTGCAAATAATATAATTTGGATGGAGAGCTTGTGAAATTTGTCTCATTTGTCATTACTATAGCAGAATAAAATGGAGCTAATATCACGATTCATTTTTCTGCCCCATGATGCGTATTGTCACATTTTTGTATCATGATATACTGAATTTCGATATAGCGTCCCGTCCCTAATACATATATATGAACGAATTATGCAGCACCTCCCTTGGGCCAACAGGTGTAATTTTGAAAATGTCAGAATGTGGTGGTGAGATGCATCATCCCTCCCGCAAGTTTTGTCAAAATCTGATATAAGCGCAATCTGAGGTATCACATATGATGGACGATGAGAGAAAGAGTGAGAAAGGAATACAAAGAATGAGGTAGAGAGAGCAAAAGAGAGATGGAGAGTTGAGAGAGAGGGGAAGATGAGGATGATGAAGGGATTAACGAAAGTGTGTAACGAGAGAGAAACACAGAGAGAGAGACAGAGATGAGACAGATGGAGAGAGTTTAGGAGAGAAAAGTGAGGTAGATAAAAGAGTAAAAGAGACAGAAAGTTAAAGAGGAGAGAGAGACAAAAGAAAGGAATGGAGAGAGACAAAGAAGGAGAGAGGGAAAGAGAGATCCAGAGACAGAGCGAGATAACAGAGCGAGGGAGGCAGTTAAGGAAAAGAGATAAAGAGAAATAAAAGAAAACAGACCATGAAACACAAGAAAGAGAGATGGACGGAAGCGATAGAGACGTGGAGATAAAAGAAAGATGAAGAGAAAAGATGCAGAAGGGATTAAAGAAAATGTGTAATGAGAGAGGAGAGAGATAGAGGAATAGAGAGAGAGAAAAGAACAAGAGAGAATCCTTAGGGAAGAACAGAGAGGAAGACAGAGAGAGTTAAATTGAGAGAGAGAAAGAGAAAATCAGAAGAACATGTAGCCATTTCCCCTCCCGGTTATGGGTATTCATCTTTCCACTGCAGTTTATTTTGAAATGCAGGAAAATATGGATGGAAAATAAGACTTTATTTATCCAAAGACGCACACCGGGGACTTAAGCAGCCGGCAGTGTTCAAAATAAACTCTAAACCATCCTCCTCGCCCAAAGCCCCCTCCACTGCAGGCACACACACACACACACACACACACACACTGCGTGATACAGTGGCAGACACACAACTTCAGCTTTGAAAAAAGAGAAAACATATAAATATCATCAGCGTCCTGCAGAAACCTCATATGTCCAAAATTGTCAACTTTGCAGGGATTAAGAAAAACAGAATGTTGCCCCCCATTGACAGCAATGCAATTTTGTTATTTTACAATAAGTGTCCAGTGGCTCTAGCTCGCACCTAGGGTCGCGAAACATTTTGTACGTGTGCGGAACGGCGCCGGCTGTCAATTACAGTGAAGAAAACACAAAAAAAACAGGCAAAAGCTTACGTATGAGGTTTCCGCATGACATGATGATATAAATAAATATGTGCCGGGCGCTCCTGCGGAGGAGGGAGGACATATTTCATTCGGATCACGTTCGTCTGATGGGCAGCCCAGACAAGGCAGTGCTGCTATTTACATTTCAAACGCAGCGAGGCCCCCAGTCCGGCTCGGCCTAATTGATTGAACCAATCGTATTAGGGCCGGGTGATTTAGGCCGCTATTTATTACCTGAGTTAATTAAAGAGAGAGAGAGAGAGAGTCTTTTAGAGAATGACTGGAGAGAGAGAGAGAGGGAGAGATAAAGACAGAGAAAGTGGGGGAAAAGAGAGAGCGAGAGAAAGGGGGGTTAGTATGTAATGAGAAAAGAGAGAGGGAGAGAAAGTTCGAAAAAGAGAGGAGGGGGGACGAAATGGCTGCTAAAGGGGAAAAGAGAGAATGTAATGAGAGAGAGAGAGAGAGAGAGAGAGAGAGAGAGAGAGAAGCTCGTTCCGACTAATGGACAATAAAGAACAGCAGCTTTAGGCGACGGCAGAACAGAGGAAAGGTGAGGGGAGGAGAGAGGTGAAGGGAAAGGCAGAGTTAAGAGAGAGGTGAAGGGAAAGGCAGAGTTAAGAGAGAGGTGAAGACGAGACGAGCAGCAGGTTTCCTTGTCAGACGGGCAGGAGGAAAGATTAAACGCTGCACACTAGGAAGTCGGTTCATACACCGTTTATTGACGCCGCTTCGATCCCGTATGGATCTGTGAGGCTGAAGAGGAAGATCCACATCGGACTGAAGCGTTGTCAATAAAAGGTGCTTGAACTGACTTCGGAGAGTCTGGACTCTTTACTCTTTTCTAGTGTGAACTGTGGAGCCCTGCAGCTCACCTGGACATGTGCTGAACCTTCAGTCAAACCAGGCTGATGAGCAGTCAGTGGGTTGCTGGTTCGATTCCCAGTGCTGACAGTGGCCGACTCTGCCATAGTGCCCCTGAGCAAAGTCACTAACCTCCATCTCTAGGTACCAACCGTTGTCAAGGAAAGATATTTAAAACTAGCTAATATTAAAGATGCTATATGTAGAATTTATAAACATTAGGGATGGTACAAGATATCAAAATTCAATATATCGCAATACAAAAATGTAACAATATGTTTCATGGGGCAGAAAAATGAATCACAATATTAGCTCCTTTTTATTCTGCTATAGTAATCACAAATGAGACACTTGACCATCACAATTTCACAAGCTCTCCATCCAAATATTTTATTTGCACACTCGTTGTACCATGTACCATTGCGTGAACGCGCTGGAAGAGCAGCAACCCTTGTCCTGTTTTGTGCCATAAAGCAATCTCCCTTTGTGCCGTAAAGCAATTCAGCAGATTTAATGGGAAATCCGACCCAGTGACGCACAATGTAAAATGCAGTGTAGACACCGGTAGAGGCTGCTAATCTTCTCTGGCAATGGTCTAGTTTGTTTACAGTGTTTATAGTAAAGTTTCAAAATGAATGTGTTCATGATTTATTGATGTTAATGATTTATTGATATAGCACCTTTAAGATAAAATACTGATATAACACAACCGTGAGCTGCTTATAATATTATAAAGTGTTGCCTTGTGTAAATATAACAATGCAGATACTCAGTTGCAGGTTTTTCTCCATCATGTGGGCAGTTTTAAATGTTGCAAATGCAGGAATTTTCCAATTTCCATATGAAGTCATCTGATGAAAAAAGATGAAGGCCCATAAAAATCGCATAGTAATGTCAGGTTGTTTGTGACGTGAAGCAAAACAGGATATATTTTGTGATTATCCCGGCATAGGTGGGGTCCTATTCATCAGATTCCATAAACCAGAGATATCCTCTAAATGAGTGAGAGAGAGAGAGAGAGAGAGAGAGAGAGAGAGAGATTGAGAAGGAGAAAGACAGACGTAGACACAGAGAGTAAGTCAAGGTCAGAGAGGGAGACAGTGACAGAGAGAGGGAGACAGAGACATTTGACCAGGGCAAATATAGTCTGTGATCTGCATCGGAATTAAAAGAATGACAGACAAGTTTGGAAGTTGTCTGTTCAATCAACGCTAACCTTTCACTGGCTGGAGCACTGACCTCAGAGAGAGAGAGAGAGAGAGAGAGAGAGAGGGAGAGAGAGAGAGAGAGAGAGAGAGAGAGAGGGAAAAGAGAGAGACAGAGAGAGAGAGAGAGAGAGGGAAAGAGAGGAGGAGGAGAGAGCGAGGCAGAGACAGAGGAAGAGGAGCGATTTTTCTTTATCATCCTTATTTTTTTGTTTGTTTCCATTTTTTTTCTGCTGAGGTGACATGGTGAGTTTTTTTTCCATCTCACCCGCACAGTCTATATATATTTTTCTTTTGTTTGTGTTTTAGCATTTTCATATGTGCAAATAAATAAACAAACTCTAGAGAACATTAGGAGAGAGAGATGGAGTTAGAGAGAGATTTGGGGGAGAGGGAGAGACATTTTGTCGAAAGCTGTTGCATAAATAGCTTTCATTGCTGCTATTTCCATCCTGCACTTTGCCCCCATGTTTTACCATGCATTCATAATACTTGGGTCTATAAATAATAAAAGCCTTTGTTCATGTTGAGCTACTTTTTTGTATCTTATTTGCGATGAGGGAGTTTGGCTATGTTTTTTCTTTTATATGAGAGCTTTGTCCAGGCCAACAAAAATCTACAAATCAAACAACGTCAGCGCTTATTAACAGGTGCTTGCCTGAGGAATATGTTTAATTTGCTAAACATGAATTTCATTTTCTGTATTTCTATCCATTTCAGAACAAATACATATTTTTCACCACTAGTTGGGCCTTTGTGAGGCTGAAACCCTGTTGAATAAACCAAAAGTGGTCCAATATTTTGAATGTCAGACCTTGGTCAAAGAATATTAAAAATTATTGATCGTGTTTACTGCTTCAGGACAACTGAGATATTCTCAGTTGTTGAAAAGGTTGTTAAAAACAGAAAAGAAAACTAAACTGATCCTTCATTGATTCTCTTTTTCCTTCCATGGTTGCCTAAACTTTTGGCACTCATGGAATCGTCCTGTGTGCCACGCCAATTTTCACTTAAATAGGCTTAAAACTAACCATAAAATGTATTTGCAATATGATTTGATCCTCCTGTGTTTAATATGAAATATGACTTGTTTTCAGATGCACCTACAGCACTGATTTTAATGGGCTAATCCCTTTGTGTATGCCAGCAGATGTTACCAATTAAAGTAAAAAACACAATGGGGTAGAATGCGACACAGATCAGCATGCTGCACCGGCGTCTGGTGTTCCTTCAGGCAGGCTGAGGGATGACGCAGCACGAAGGGAAATACCTTGAGCCATACCGTTAAAACCTTGTAAGTGTGACTCCAGCCCATCGTCTCTCTCTCTCTTCCTCAGGACCTGACAGCCTTGGTAGCCAACGGCACAGTGACCAGCAAGCCGCCCGTCACTCTGCGGCTGGTCATCCCGGCCAGCCAGTGCGGCTCCCTCATCGGGAAGGGCGGGTCGAAGATCAAGGAGATCAGAGAGGTGAGTCTTCCCCAGGATGATTTCCAACTGGAAGGTTGGAAGGTGGGCGCCATAAACTAAGTCTGAATGATTTTATAATAGTGTACTGGATATTCTTGTAAATTTTCATGCCTGGACCGGGTCAGTCATGGGACCAAACATCATAAACATGCATGAGGCAGATGGGGAAAATTATAAACAATCATTGATGAGTTTCCATATTCAGCTATTTCATGACAAATAATTATCTTTGACCACTACTGGCTCTTTGTCAGACTGAAACCTTGTGGAATAAATCAAAAGTGGTCTTATTGACAAAAGCAGTGCAGTGGAGTTACCTGTTTGATATTTGAAATACAGGGAGTGGACAAAATATGGGAAACACCACATGAGAAACGACTTTGTAATTAAATCACAATCCCAAAGGCTGCTACAAAGAAGAAGTCTGACAATCACCACTTTTCTATGCGAGTTCTCAAAGCAACTTGAGCAAACTAACAGTCCCAAAGTGTCTGAATTTCAGGCACATTGGTCACCAAAACTTCAAAATTATTCAATGTGGCAAGGGAAACAGTCAAGAAAATCTTTACAACAGTCAAACACAGTCAAACTACATTGGCAAATCAAAGCCCACAAACAGGAATAGACAGACATTTGACAGGATAGTTGCTAAACACCACAAAACTTCAGCCTCAAAAGTTACCACAGAAATAAAATAGCACAAAAGTGAAGAAGTTTAATTCACTTCCAATTTCTTTCCTGTGATTGTCGAAACTTTCTGGCGCTCTGCGTATTGTATGTATTAACACATGATCTAACACATGACCTTCTGAACCGTAAACAGAGCTACAAACATTCCCGCAGCTCAGTTCCTGTCAAATCTCTTCCTTATATAACCTCTTTGTTGTCTCTCTTGCTGCCTTTAGCATCTGACATTACTGACATGTTTTCCGCTCAACCTGACGCAGGTTTGGATTGACTCTACAGATAGATACAGAGGCTTCACTCAGTGGGTGTGTGTGTGTGTGTGTGAGCAGACGACAGGTGCCCAGGTGCAGGTGGCGGGCGACCTTCTCCCCAACTCCACAGAGAGAGGGGTGACGATATCAGGGAGCCAGGACGCCATCATCCAGTGTGTTAAACTCATCTGCACTGTAATCCTAGAGGTACGTGTCCAGGAGGTGTGTGTGTGTGTGTGTGTGTGTGTCTGTACATGTGTAAGCGTGTGTTTGCGTATGTGCAGTTGCTTGTGTGTGTCTAGTCCATGGTCATTTTGATATCCATGACATCAAAATGTGTGTCTAATAATAATAATAATAAACTATATTTATATAGCACTTTTCAAAGCAATTGTTACAAAGTGCTTCACAGCATTTAAAAGCACTGAGTAAAAATATAAGGTAGAGTCGAGAAAAACACTACTAAAGCAACAAGAACAATTAAGTAAATGGTAACACTTTACAATAAGGGTACACTAAGTTAAGGGTTAGTTAATGCTTAATAAGGGTTAGTTAATGCTTAATAAGCATTAACTAACCCTTAATTAACAGTTAACTAATGTGTAATTTACTAATGGTGTTCATGTTAACTAAGGTATTAATTTATACATTATTTAATAGTTTATAAAGATTACTATTAAATCATGTATAAATTAATACCTTAGTTAACATGAACACCATTAGTAAATGATTACCAGACACATTAGTTAACTGTTAATTAAGGATTAGTTAATGCTTATTAAGCATTAACTAACCCTTAATTATTGTACCCTTATTGTAAAGTGTTACCAAGTAAATAATAAAACAACTGCAAAACAAGGAATAGAAAATAAACATAAATAAAATTAAAATCATTATAAAAAGTCTCATAGAAAAAGGCCTTGATAAAAACAAAGAATAAAAAAACCCAAAAAAAACAAATAAAAATAAATAAATAAATTCTAAAAATATTGTCTAAAAATGTCAGATCATTTCGTAAGATCGTGTTGATGCATTTATATTAGACACTGGAATGTACTCATGTACCATGTGACCAGTGAGTGTCACCATGTTGTCATGCGTGTAAACAAAAAAAACACATCACCACTGCATCTGCGTCATCTTCCTCTGTGACCTTTTGGACACGTTGCACATTGAAAACGTAGATGTTTTCTTGGCCAAATAACAAAAAAAATCAAGCGGAAATGTAGGCGTTGTAATCAAGTTGTGCTCACACAGATTCTGACCTCACTCTGATTAAAATAATCAACCTATAAAGCTGTGATCAGACAGGAGGCTTTTTTCTCTCTGCTGAGACACAAAGCACAGCTGTGAGCGTCGCTAGTAACAGAGAGAGCAAGAGGTCAAAGTGCGTGAGGAGCGTTGTGTCATTCTGGTTGCCATGCGACACAAAGTTTGACAACAACTTGCAAGCAGTCTAATTAGTGTTAGATAGTGAACCTGAAGGAACACGGGATAATAATCTGCTTGATCCTGAAGAAGAAAATAAGAAGCCTGATGTGAAACGGAGGCTGTGGATATGTGACGTCTACTTAGGAAGAACAGAGCACAGAGAGTTTATCATCTTGTCTAAGAGCTTTGCCTATAGTGCCGAGTTCAAGGGCTATTTTCCACTGACGTAATGCCCAGCGTGGTCCAAAACATGAGGTGACGCACAATAAAGTGTCCCATGTGAACACGGCCCAATGTGTTTGCATGACATTTGCTGCATTCTGAGTATAGCCTTTATCAGATTTATATACATGTATATCAGATGTTTGTAAACGTACCTACTATGAGAATATTTAGAATTTTAAATGGATCCTCTTACATATCTGGTAATGCTTGATCTTGGCACAACAGAAATCTTCAGGTTTTCCCCAAACAATAAAATCTGTTCATCATACTGAAGATTTCTTCCAATCCGGCAGCCAGTTGCTCAAACTAATTAACTCACAAATACATGACTGAATCAGCACCGGCACCTGAGAGTAAATCCTACTAAAGGAAGATTTCACCATAAAGCAAACAAACGCAAAAATAATGCCTCTCTGTTTATGTCAAATAATGTTATTTCTTCTGCTGAATGGGTGTAGTAGCTGGATATTTCCCATTTGGAGTGGTATTTAGTTCAGAAGTCTGACGTTTATATGAACAAGGCTCAACTCAAGGCATTTTTACATCATTCCTGTCAGAGAGAGCCATGCAAAATTCAGTGAAACGAACGTGAGCTTCACTCAGTCTTTCTTTCTCACTGAAGTATTGTTTATGATCAGTGACAAGCAAGAGAGGAAGATTCAACAGCCGCTCTCCCTCTGATGCAAACTGACAGTAATATGAAAAACTATACGTTAAACAGAGCAGTAAAGGTAATTCTTTAACAAGTAAAACACCCATGAGCTTTGTATAGAAGTCTACCTGTCTGCTCTCTATTAAGATCACATAAAAGCGTTTTTATGAGATACAGTCAACCTTTCCAATAATCTTCAGAATGGAAACACTGAAATCTATAATTCATGATTGTATTCTAATTAATCGGAGGCAGCAGTTGTTAAGACGAGCTCCGTCTCAGAGATTAGAAGTGGAAACAGTGAAATCAAAGGCTTCGGGGGCTCATTGGTATTCCGAGCACCTTAATCTGGGATGGAAAAAAAAGAGGAGTGAGAGAAAGAAAAGAAATAAAAACGCTGACCTTAGCTAAACTCATTCACTTTCAAGTGGTGGTGCAATCAAAGAGTTTACTCTGTCGAAGTTAAGTCCCTCCATTCCTACTTTCTTTTTATCTTCAAAAAATTCTTTTGATCTACTTTTACCCTGCGATAGGCTGGCGACCTGTCCAGGGTGCCTCATGCCTTCCACCCAGTGCATGCTGGGACAGGATGCTGGAAAGGATTAAGTGGGTAGAGAAAATGAATGAATGAATGAATGATCTACTTTTTTGCAAGGTCCTGTTGTCCATGTACAGCGCTTTGAAATCTACAGTAACCTTGTAGATTCATCCTGCATCTATCCTCCTGTTTCTATCAATTCTTTCTTTCATGTTACACAGTAGAACTAAACTAGTTTACTGTAACACAAAACTTTACTGTCTGAGCGAACTAGTTACCAGATCATTCTGTATAACCTTTAACAGCTGAAAAGAGCAGAACGGTTTACAAACAATTCCTTTTGGGGATGGAGTCAAAACACAGCAGCAGGCATGCAGTAAAAAGAGAGTTTCTCAATGGCAACATCTGCATCATGTGTGTCAATATGCACTGTGACACTGTCAGTGATCAGTAGGAGGGTTATGTTTTTGAAGGTTGATACTGATTTTTTTGGATCGAAGCTGCCAATAGCTGATATTACATTCAATGTCTTTAAATTTCACCATTTTAGTGTAGAGTTGTGAGTATTGAGTGTTTCCCCCACAAATGTATTCTTGACAAGATGGGAAAGCCTCTGAAACAGCATTTAGACCACGGGACACTAAAACTCTGCAAAATAGTAGTAATATTGATACTACTACTACTACTACCACTACTACTATTATTACCACCAGTTGGGGGTAAAACGTTGATTTGTGTCAGAGTACTCAGATTGCTTTTTTGTGGTAACTAGTAACTTAACACATTACTTTTTCAGTTATTGTAATTCATTATTAGTTACTTCTAATTGTTAAAATTAGAATGTTGTTACTTTTATTTTTCTTTCATATTGTTTCAAGTAGAAAAGAGTGAAAATCTCACTGCTGGATATCAATGAGATTGGGTTACTCTTAAAAACAGTAGCAGTCTTGCATTGCATTTGTAAACAATGATCAACAACAGCTGGCAGGACAAGTCATTGCTGCAGCATTGAAGTGGGTAATACAAAAGTTACTTTTAATAAAGAGTAACTTTTTAACATAACTAGTTACTCTTTCTTTCTACAAAAAATATAAGTGATTCTGATTCTCATCCTTTTTTCCTTTCTTTCCATGTATTCTTTTTCTTTCCTCCTCCTCCTTTTCTCTCCTTCCCTCTCTGTAGTCTCCTCCCAAGGGAGCGACTATTCCATACCGACCCAGCCCCACCCCAGGGACCGTGCTGCTGTCAGGAAACCAGGTAAATGGGTGGATGATGATGATGATGATGCTGATGATGATGATGCTGATGATGATGATATGATGATGATGATGATGAACTTGTTACTCCATTAAGAAATAATTTTGCATCCTCGAAGCCGTCAGTTAAGCCGAAACAGAGAACAAAACACAACACACCACAGATTTGTTGTAAAAACTGTTCGAAAAATTGTTCGAAAAAGTTACAAATTCATGAGACTATTATATGGAATATGAATGACAGATTACAGATATATATTAAAATTCGAAAAGACTCGCAACACTGTGGCAGCTCCCAATATTTTGGGAGCTGCCACATTATTATATTATTATTCTACATTAAAAAGTACAATGTTTCGAGCCCTCACGGGCTCTTCGTCAGGTAGGTTTTTTGTAATGAATCAAACAGGTTGATTCATTACAAAAAACCTACCTGACAAAGAGCCCGTAAAATAAGCAAAATATTGGGAGCTGCCAAAGTGTTGCGAGTCTTTTCGAATTTGCATGAAGGAACTATTTCGACTCAGCACCTGGAAAAGAGATGTGCGTGTGCTCACTCTGACTTCTTTAGATTACAGATACAGATTAGCTGCAATGTCTTTATATCCAAGGATTTAGCTGTGGCTTTAGGATAGCTTTAGGATGGATGGATGGATGGATGGATGCAGGGATGGAGAGAGGGAGGAAGGGAAAGAGAGAAAGCAAGAGTAGGTGGGAGTTAGGAAGAAAGATAGATTAAACAAAGGGAGGAATGGAGGGAAGGATGGATGGAGGCATGTACAAATGGATATATTTATAGATGGAGGGGGAGGAAGAAGGGATGACAGAAGGATGCATAGGAGGAGAGGAAGGGAGGGAAGTAAGAGGAAAGGAAGGAGAGAGGGGGAGGATGGAGGAGGATGGATTAATGGATTGGACAGATGGTTGTAGGGAGAGAAAAAGAAATTATGGATGGATGATAGATGGATGTAGGGAAGGATTGAGGGAAGGAGGGATTAATGGATGGATGGATGGATGGATGGATAAATAATTTATCGTCGCAGAATTTGCTTTAGTTTGCCCTTTGAATGTTGCAGAAAATGCCCACTTGTTCCCTCACACACACACACACACACACACACACGCTTGTTAAACGTCTGTATGTGTCATGCAGTGTGAATGGCAGCTTCCATCACCACCCAACCAATAGAGACCAAATGAGGCTTTCTCAGTAATGTTTATTCATTACAAATCATGACTATTCATCAGCTAGACGCACATACGCACGCAAGAAATAAAGCTGGTCTGTCTCTGACTGTGTGTGTGTGTATGTGTGTGTTCAGCAGCAATAATATCATGATCATCTTCTGCATGAATATGCAACATTACCGCCATCTCCTCATTAGAGCCGGTTCCACAATAGAGGATTAATTTGGGTGATTCTGCTTTTTCAACTAACAAGAAACTTGGACTCCACTTTTTATCTTTATAGCTGCAGTCATTTTGAGGGGAATTACACCAAAAATTGACTTTTAGGTTGGTTGAGGACAATTGCTTAAGTTTTTTCAGTTGTTTTATACGTTTTGAGAATAAAATATAGTCCTGTTACCATGGAAATGCATCGTCTGAGATGGTTGAAAGGAAGTCCTATGTGGAGTCAATTTCCTGTACCTATATTAAACATTTAGGAAGTGGAAAAAAAGTGTGGAGATGTTGAATTTAGATGCAGAAACATGACACACATTCTTAAAAAATGGTGTCTACTTGTAAAAGCAGCCCTAGCACACCTAAAAGTCAGTTTGGTCGCATTTTAAGTAACTAATTGCATGAAGTGTTGTAGCTGCAGTATGCTGAATGATAATGCATGCTGCCTTAACATGGAGAAGCTCAGTCAGGACTGTCTTGGTTCACTGGAGCTGAAGCACCTGATGTACTGGCGATGTTGTGTGTTTGTATCTGGTTCGCTCCCTTTGTTCCATGTCAACCCCTTTCTTTCTCGTGTATTTCTTGTTTCCTTCCACTGCGCCTAATGAACTATCTAATGAAGCAGAAATGTCATAAAAAATTCATCTAAAACAAGAAGCTGAACTTGCCTGCCAGCTCACCTTACCAATTCAGCTCCATACTGAACTATGGTGCTATCTACACCGCTGTGCATTTTAATTGACTGCAACTGTTTGTCAGCTTACAGTTTTTTTTGATTGCTAAGACACATTTCTTGAAATTATGCTCCATTTCCCAAAACTCTAAACACAAATGCATAACTGCACACTCATCTTCACAAACTTCAAACTTCCATGTCAAAACCAAACTCTCCACTCAAAACCATGTAATCTTACATCTAAACCAAACTTTGCCTTCAGATACGCCATCAAATACACATACACTACAAAATAGCCATTACACACTGGTGAGATCAATTCAAAACACTACCGTGAAAACCTGTTACTGCAATGAATAATGGAGCTTATGGTTTTCCCCCAGAACAACCTCTTTACATGATGAACACAATATAAAGACACAACACATGTATACAGTTTCAAAATTTTTACAGTAATTCCTCAATGTACTGTAGTAAAATAAACTGAAATTGAGTGAAAAAGTAAATGTACTGTAAAAATATGCAACTGATAAAGAACGTAGAATACAGTAAAATAATTTCCATGTATTTACCAATATAAACCAATGAAAAAGAAAAACAGTTTGTACATAAAGAAAGAAATCACATTTATTCTGCCTCAGCATCCCGTCTTTGGTCTGGGTCAGGCCAGAGATTCTCATCAACATCACATCACAAAACAAGTGAACATGGCCATGGCCCTTTTATCTGTCTATCCTGAGGTTCTGATTGGTGTGAACAATTTTGACTCTTAGTGTTTGCACCTGGGGAATTGTGTGTTAATTGTGTTCGAGCTGTGATGACTTGAGTTAATGATATTGAATGCCAGTGCTTTCTAAATGAGCACACGGTGCAGCCAGTGATATATGAAGGGATTTGTGTGTAGAGTTTTTCACAAAAAGTTCAACAAATCTGAATCATGTGTGGAAACAGGGGAATAGTGTTTATAGTTTTGGGAAATGTGTCTGTCTTTTGGTAGATGGCGTTATGGTTTGGGATGTTTAGTTAATAGGCCCAGTTATAGTGTGTAAGCGATCGAGAAAAACTGTAATCACATTAATGCCAGTTTCCGTTAGATTGCAGTGTCCACTGGGGCCACTCACAGCCCAGAGTCGATTGCACTGATAATTGATTTTAATTGATTACAATATAGCATTGATTTAGATAATGAGATAATATGATTAGAGTAATGCAGTCATGGCTGGAAAAGAAAATCAAGAAGCACACTACTAGATTTATTTACACCAATTAAGAAGCAAATGTTGCCATGCAACACCATTGCCAGACAACTTCTGTAGATCCCCATGGCCGGAGAAACCCCTTTCTCCGTGGCCGGAGAAACCCCAATCACTCTGTGGCTCTGGGCCCAAATACATCTCTGACATGCTTGTGCCATATGAACCTTCTATGACCCTTAGGACATCTGGGGCTGGCCTACTGGCTGTCCCAAGAGTTAGAACAAAACATGGTGAAGCAGCGTTTTGTTATCATGCAACACAGACCTGGAATAACCTCCCAGATGATATTAGACAAGCCCCGACTCTGACCACTTTTAAGTCAAAGCTTAAAACTTTCCTATTTTACACTGCCTACTCTACCCTGTAATGGCTAAAAATGTATCTTTTCAGCTTATCTTTTAAATAGCCTTCATTTTAACTGTTTCTGTTCAGGATCCCAACAGAGCTGACATGGGCAAGTACGAATTTTCATTCGTCTTGTCCGGGTAATGCTTACTTGCGCATGAGTGAACACTATATGTGGGGGGGACAGAGTATCTAGGAACTCAAAAGAGCTAGATGGCAGAGCTTTATTTAGGAACTCAAAAGAGCTAGATGGCAGAGCTTTATTTAGGAACTCAAAAGAGCTAGATGGCAGAGCTTTATTTAGGAACTCAAAAGAGCTAGATGGCAGAGCTTTATTTAGGAACTAAAAAGAGCTAGATGGCAGAGCTTTATCTAGGAACTCAAAAGAGCTACATGACAGAGCTTTATCTAGGAACTCAAAAGAGCTAGATGGCAGAGCTTATCTAGGAACTCAAGAGCTAGATGACAGAGCTTTATCTAGGAACTCAAAAGAGCTAGATGACAGAGCTTTATTTAGGAACTCAAAAGAGCTAGATGACAGAGCTTTATCTAGGAACTCAAAAGAGCTAGATGGCAGAGCTTATCTAGGAACTCAAGAGCTAGATGACAGAGCTTTATCTAGGAACTCAAAAGAGCTAGATGACAGAGCTTTATCTAGGAACTCAAAAGAGTTAGATGGCAGAGCTTTATCTAGAAACTCAAGAGCTAGATGACAGAACTTTATCTAGGAACTCAAAAGAGCTAGATGACAGAGCTTATCTAGGAACTCAAGAGCTAGATGACAGAGCTTTATCTAGGAACTCAAGAGCTAGATGACAGAGCTTTATCTAGGAACTCAGAAGAGCTAGATGACAGAGCTTTATCTAGGAACTCAAAAGAGCTAGATGACAGAGCTTTATCTAGGAACTCAAAAGAGCTAGATGACAGAGCTTTATCTTTACCCTGTATGATTCTCATCCATCTGTGGACCAAGAGGAGAATCTATGATTCTCGTCTGCCTTAGACAGTGAGATCTGACGTAAATATCAGATCAAGAGTAGAATCAGGAAGGACAGGGGATAAGAAAATTAAAGAAAAACATATGGGTTCACTCACAATGTGCATCTAAAAGTGGGAATATTTGTTGTGTTCTTTTATCTTTCTATTTCACTTGATTTGAACTGCACTAGTTTACTTTTTAAGTCTTTTATTTTTGTATCTCTTGTCTGCACTTTTTAATTGTAAATCTTTTACTGTATTTTTTATTACTCTGTAAAGCACTTTGGATTGCCTCAATGTATGAAATGTGCTATACAAATAAAGTTGCCTTGCCTTGCCTTGCCTTTGACTTTCAACTTCCTCGCCTGATCTTCTAAACTGGTTTGAGACAGTTTAATTGGGGTTGAATTTGGACGATCCAAACATATTGACCCGGTTTAGCCCCAATTAGGGCTTTCCACACAGTTTGTACAAAACCAAGGTTAAAATCCTGCATTTTTAAAGATTTTTCCCAGTAGGTTTTTCAAAGTACCTTGAGCTCTGAAAAAGTTTTCAGGGACAGAAACTCTGATGCTTAATTGGTTGAAGAAATCTTGCTGTGTGCATTCAGCCTAAGCGGTGCATCGGAGCTTAGCGGCATGCAGGTTGGCATTTGGTCAGTTCAAGCAATGGATGATTTTCCCTGAGAGAGTGGCAGGAGTGAGATTGTCTGTACTTGGTTACACATCATTGGACTGTAACAGAGATTGTTTGGAGATTGACTTGCCCGTGGATGTCTCTCTGTGTAGCTGTTTGGGGCAGCAGGGTGTCTGGGGCTGAACCCTGCAAGGATGAAAGGTGTCACTACAGTCAGCAGAGAAATGAGTGTACCAGACATCGAGAACACCTTCCTCATATTAAGTTGCAGCCAGTTGTGCCCCAATTCATATTTCGACTGCCTCAAGACTTAAAAATCCTCCTTTAACCCGCTGTCCCCTCACCTGGAATGTGAAATCAATATTACACTGTAGGTGCATCAATAAAACAAGGTCACTTTATCTCCATGGTTCATCACAAAGTCTATTGCTGTAGACTGCCTTTTGTGTGGAAAGTCTATTGCTCTCCAACCTTCAGTTATGCGACTAACTGGTTGATAAAAAAAAAAAAAAATGAATTCAGACAGTGGCAGTTGGTGTTCATTCTGTTGAATGGGGAAAATGGCAGCCAATGGGATCAGTAAACGGACCTGAGATTGCTCGATTCAACCGGACGACAATCCAATCAGATGAAACCATTAGTTATTTATGATCCCAAGACGTCTGCTATATGGCAGAGGCTCCGGTTAGGCCCGGGCAATTTGGAGGCTAACACAGTGCCAACACATCGCAGCTTTTATCATTTACTGTGTATACGAGCCGCTGTGTGACAACTAAATTTCCCCTCAGGGATCAATACACTATCCATTCTATTCTGTTTTGTTCTAGCTCATATACTCCTCCGCCAATAAATAGGAAACTAAATGGACTTCTTATCTCTTTTGGATTACTGGGTTTGATTCATGTTGCCATACAAAACCAAAGAGCAGTAACTTGTGTGAGGAGCGAAACTGAGAAAAATGATTTCAAAGCTCATCTCCTGCCCCGACAAAAGTATTGTTGATACAGAAGTGGACTGTATATTGTTTAATGGCATTTATCAGTTCCATTTTTTGTTGTGATGAAACCCTAGTTGTGACCTTTGATCCTTTAAAACACACACAAATTGTTTACCTTTGTAGTGCAGTATGGATCTTTAACTTGAAATATAAAGGTTAAAGAAAAATTACAGCATAGCACACAGAAAAATAAAGGTGCGAACTGCAACCAAAAATGGTTTTTCAGATAGAAGAAAGAACCTTTCAAGAACCTTTTAATATTAAAAGGTTCTTCATTCTTGGTTATTGAATGGTGGGTGATGGCATAAATGTGGAAAATAACCAAACCCCTTCCTAGTATATATTGTGCAATTGCAAATGAAGCTATACAAGGGCAGATAAACAAAAACACAATGCAGGAGTCTAAGCAAAGGAGAGCAGAAATGGTTCTTTAAAGAACCATGGTCCTTTGTGGAACCAGAAATGGTTCTTCTATGGCAACACTCCGAAGAACCATTTTCGGTTCCAGTTCACACCTTTATTTTTCTGTGTGTAGATTCATAAACTCTGGCAGGGACAAAGACTTAGAGTTTCCACTTGGTGAAATCATACGACTGTTTGGGTTTCATTAGTTTCATTAATTTCAATGGTTTCATTGGTCTAACCCGAGTGCTGACTGTGCTTGTGTCTCTCTGTGCTGGTTGAAGGTGTTCGAGGCGTCGGACTTTGGCTCTCACCCCCTGTTCTCTGTGGCACAGGGAGGAGTGGACCTGCAACAAGTGAGTATGGCTGCCTGGGGTCAAGGGTCATTCATCAGAGGAGAAACTAAAGAGAGGACAGTATTGTCTCGAGAGCCAGAACTAGGAGTACAACTCATTGCTTCTCCCAGATCTGGACACTTGTGACATACTGCAACCAATATTTTACTGTTTTATTAGCTAGAGGAAGTGATTTTAAAAGATGGGAAAGAAAGGTTTTTTAGTTCATCAATGGCTTTTTTTGTCCAACAAGTTGCCCAGGCTTTCAAAAACATAAAACCATGTGAAGAGTTCCACTTCAAAATGCAATATATTCATTTTGAAAAATAAATCACTTCATCATTTACTGTCCCTAAAAAGTGAAGGACCCCGTCTGTAAAAGTGTCATTTTCATCAGCCAAGGACATGAATTGCTTACTGTCCTCGATAAAACGGCCTAATTTGTTTTATTTTTGTGATAAATCAATCGGCGCATGTCTCTTCTCGGAAGGAAACTCTTCATTTGCTGTCCTGAGCCTTGCAGGTAAACAACCAGCTCCCTGGAGCCGGGGACAGAGCCAAAGGACTCAGATTCAATCACACGTCTATTGCACTGTGAATTCACACACCGCTGCAGCCGGCAATGACATCGTAAAAAACAGATGGTCAGAATGGTCAAGGATCCTGGATTAACACCTCTGCACAGGGAGGCTCAATACATATATCACTCCTCTTTTTCACATGGAAAGTTTAAAAACTGCAGAAGGACTAGGTAACCCAGGTTAAGTAAGGATACAAGCCCTGGAGCGATGTATTAAAACAGAGAGAGAGAGAGAGAGAGAGAGAGAGAGAGAGAGCTGGAGGGATAGGAAGAGGTAAAGAGAGACAGGAAGAGAGAGAGGATGAGGAGAAAGTAGGAGGAGGAGGAGGAAGAGGAGAGAGACTGATGGAGAAAGGGTGAAAAAGGTAAATGGATATATAGACAGACAGAAAAGGAGGTGAGGGAAAGAGAGAGGGGGGGAGGAGAGAAAGGGCAGAATCAGGAGGGAGAGAAAGAAAAAGAGAGAGAAGAGGAGAGAGAGGGACTGAAAGGCACAGAAACAGAGAGGCACAGAGCATGAAGCCCGGTTGTTGAATATCTCCCGCTGTGTCAGTTTTATTTTG
This sequence comes from Centroberyx gerrardi, assembly GCF_048128805.1. Taxonomy (NCBI): domain Eukaryota; kingdom Metazoa; phylum Chordata; class Actinopteri; order Beryciformes; family Berycidae; genus Centroberyx; species Centroberyx gerrardi. Next base: position 8,542,935 of record NC_136001.1, on the reverse strand, counting down.
CCTGGTGAGTTTAACGGCTGTTAAAAGCAGAGAGAAGTCAGCCATCTCACACTCAATAGCTCAACCTACCAGGGAGCACATCTGTTAAGGGATAATTACTATTTTTTCATGTGATGTTTGAATGGTTCTTTGGTCTGAAAGCAGTGTAAGGGCCAGGTCAAAGTAGATGGTTTGGCTGTCTCGTAATAGCCGTACAAACATCCGCTAAATTTGACTGCCACTATTGCCCAAATGAAAAGGAGTCATAGGGCAATTCTCTGTGCTTGAATTACAGTTATATACAACAGGGAGTTTCAATAAAGCAGTCAGACTGGTTGAAAGTGTGTTCAAACAGTGCTAATAATTCCTATAAAGCACGGCTGGCTGTGCGTTATCAAAAATAGAATTGGTTGCTATGCCAGCTCTTGTAGCAACCAGACAGCTAGTTAGCAATATTTCTCTTATTTCCTTCCTTTTTTATTCTTACATTACTTTGAAGAATGCTTGCCAGGGCTACTTTGCTGTCTTCTGTGTGTCTTCATAGAGACAGAAATCAAACATGGCCACCAATAATACCAGAAGTTAAGTAAATAATTCCGCTTTACGTCTGGTTTCTCTATGCTAGCCAAAGCTAGCAAGCTCCACAAACAAAGCATCTAATAAAAGACGTGCACATGCAACTGTTCTACAAAAGCCACAACACCCACAAATGCTTGCATGGACTGCTTTCTTATTGGTATACGAAAGCAATCCATGCAATAAATCAAGAGTTAATTTTGCATCAATAAGTTTTGACCTTCCTAAGTAGTATTATTTTTTCCTCAATTGCACCTGCACCAAGAAACTCAGGCACGTAGGCAGATTTTTGCCATTAATCTCTCCAAGTTTTGCTATAGCTGTTTCAGGACAGTGTGATGAATTGTCTGGGTGCTGGCAGTACATCACAGTGTAGGTCAGGTCAGATACATGCAGTAATGTTAAATCTATGTATTGCTATAGTGGCTTTCATACTTTTTCTCAGGAGACACGCATCTAAAAAAAAAAATTCTAATTGAGAAATCCACCATTTCAAGAATTTTGACAAAATTATTGCCTGCATAAAAGCAAAACTCAGTTAAATATTATGGAACTTCTTAGCTATCTGAAGACATTTGCATACAAAATATTAACATTTTAGAGCATGTAATCATCTGTATTTTTGAAATATTAAGTAATGCATCAAGCAACTTTTTTTTTCTCAAAATGGATTATTGCATTTGGGAATGAAACACATAATTTCCCCAGGACTTCAAACGATAGACACTGAACCCACAATCATTACTTACATAATCATTTTAAGTAACTCTGTATAAGTGCCTCAGCTAAATTCCTAAATTGTAAATGTAAATGCTGTTCATCCACTTGCCTACAGTATCTTATCAGCATATCTTACATTATAAGGATTTGAGTATCACATTGCAATATTGCATAGCTGGCAGCTTCATACAGAATTCTAATTTTCCTGTCAAAAACCATCAGCTTTCTCTCCAGTATAACATGGGGACCCAGTTTCATCTTCCTGCATTCTGCCTTTGTCTTTGAAAACTGGTGGATTGATTCACGGTATCATGGTTTGTCGCTGTTGGCTAATATTAGCCGTATCACAGGAAGGCTAAACTGGGAAGGCATGTGATTGAGAGCGGGGGGAAACAGAGTGCTTGGTGACAGTGAAGAGTGAAGAGGTGTAAACTGACAGAAAGAAACATGCACACCAACTCACTGATTTACTGTATCTTTACTGCAAGACTTTCAAATCTTGCCTGTTGGGGGCAGTTCAGACAAAATGACTGGAGTGGAGTAAACGCTCGCAATCCGGTTGGAAAGCATTTACTCACTAGGAGACGGGGCAAAGATGGGTCGACACATACGAGGGTCACACACTGCCTGATTTTGTCATTCAAAAACATTTTCACATTTCTCCAGTTCACTAAAGTAGGTGTTTTATCATTTCTTGCTCCAAGGTACAGTTTACATTTACATTACAAATGCATATTGAAGTGACATACAGTATATTATAACAAGGATAACATTGCTGAAGAATTTTGTATGAGACTTCTTTCACTTAATTTGAAATTGCATACTTATGTAGATTTATCCAGGCATGTTGCCATTTTATAATTTTTTTCTAAAATTGTATAGCACCAGTCAGTGCTGTACACAAGCCAGACTGGGCCCGACCAAATCGAACATTTTAAAACCAAGATTTAAAAAAAATCTTGACGGACTCTGGCCGGTCTGGAGTAGTCAGGTGGCCAAAGTCTCCAATCTTAAAAATCGTTTAGTGTTACCTAGCCTTTACTGGCTGAATGAATAACTTAGGCAAAGGAAGACAGACTAACTGACTGACTGACTAATTAAGAGAATTGACTGACTGACTGACTGACTGACTGACTGACTGACTGACTGACTGACTGACAGACAGACAAATTAAGAGAATTGACTGACTCACTGAGAGAGACAAATTCAGCCTGGCAGACACTGGCAGGCCTACACAAAGGTTAAACGACACAGACAGACTTAACATGAGCTATAACAAAGTCAGACGAGCCAAGGAACTCACTGGCTTACATGCAGATTCACTGTCTATCTTACAGACGAATTGCCAGACAAAGGCAGAGAGATTGACAGAGAGACCCTCAGACAGGCTGACAAATGGGCATACGGGTTAAAAGACAGAGAAAGACAGACATGTACAAACTAGAATAGAGGAGCACTTTACTCCATCACACTGACAGCTCTGCCTGCTCGAGAGCCAACTTTAGCTAAGTGGTGGTTTGTGTGTGTGTGTGTGTGTGTGTGTGCGCACGCAGCTCTGTTTGGCAGGCAAGGGGCCTTGGGAGTGTCAGCTAAGACAACAGTAACACTAGCTAATGGAGGTTCCGCTGGGGTGATGGGAGGATTGTGGGAAGGAGGGATGGAGTGACAGGGTAGAGACCGAAGGAGGGAGGGAAGGAGGTAACGAGGGAGAGAGAGTCAAAAGGCAGAGGCAGAGGGAGGAATAAATGAAGAGAAAACGAAAACTGTAGAAGCTTGTGTCACAAATGTCTGACCAACCACATCTAGTGCCGTCATGGAGGTCCAGCGGAGAATCGGCTGTGTGCAAATAATGACTAAATATGTAAGAGATGGGCTACAATGTTGTAGCTAAGTAAAAGCAAATAGTCTGATAAGGTCATTTTGTTTCCAAATTTAAGCTACTGTGACACGAGAAACTGTCCTGTCTTTGTCCAGAGTTGTAGCTGTAGAAGAGTCAGCTCAGCTAACCTGAATAAACAACTGCTTTTTGACTTTGTTAGCTAACTAACTACAAGGGAAAAAAACTGACGGCAGGAGGCAGATGGATGCTCTTCAAAAAAAACGTTTATTGATGCAGTAAAAACCAACATGTTTCTCTGATGAAGGCATGCTGCCGAAATTAATTGGTTTTTACTGCATCAATAAAAGTTTTTTTTGAAGAGCATCCATTTGCCTGAATTAGCAGATTTTTTTTCCTTTTTAGCTAGCTAATGAGCCAGCAAAATAATTTAGCAAAGCAAACAAAATTAATGTTAACATGTAACTACTAGCCACTGCTAACGATATCTTCTATTGGATACGTTAGCTTGTAGCCTATGTCTTGCTGTTTACAACAAGACAGTGATAGTTAGCTGACCAGATACTATGGTTAGCTAGGTAACAAGCGGACATTATCTAAACACAAAATTGATTAACTTTATCAGTGGCAAAATTATCAGTTACGTACGTTTAGAAACAGAATCAGCTGCACACTGTTGCCCAAGAGCTGAAGACCTCCAATATGGCCGCCAGAGGGTGTGTTACATCACCTGAAAGCCCTCTATAGGGAGGGAGCTAGGGAGAAATGGGAGTAGCAGACAGAGGAAGAGAGGGAGGGATAAAGGAGGAGAGCGATAGAGGAAATATGAGAGGAAGAGAAAGAGATGAAGAAGGGGGGAAGAAGAAGGGATGGATGAAGGGAAGTAGAGAGAAGAAAAGGATAAAACAGAGGAAAGGGATAGACAGAGCAAGGGGGGAGAGAGAGAGAGAGAGAGAAAGGCATGTGTAGGGATAAAGGAGGAGAAGGATAGCAGGAGGGATGGAGAGAGATTGGATGGCTGGGGAGAAAGAGGGAGACATGGGGAAGGAGAGTGACAGAAGGAGGGATGGAAAGAGGGTTAGTGCAGAGTTAAGTGGTTGTGCGAGGCGATTAATGCTTTTTATTCATTATTTACAGTCATGCAGAGTACATTCTGAGGGAAAGCAGAGAGGGAGGGAGTAATGGAGAGAGAGAGAGAGAGAGAGAGAGAGAGATATGAGGGCATCAGCAGGAGGATTCATTTATTTGGGTGTAATCTCTGGCAAAGTCTACACTCATTTGCGTTGCCTTGACAGATTCATCTGCAGTTGTCACAGGCCGCTCCTGGGATTACTATAAAATTTTATTTAAAGATTATACTTGTGAGGATTTTCTTATTGATATTATCAATGTGAAATTAGTTGGGATGACATGTTTTAATGCTAGCAGAAAATAAGTACGTCAGTAAGTGAGTGAGGAAGTAAGTAAATAACTGAATGAGTAAGCATTTTAGGGAGTAAATAAGTAAGTTAGCAACTAAGTGAGCATTTTGGAGAGTACATACTGTAAGTAAGTAAACAAGTAAATGATAAGTGTGAGAGTATTTCAAGGAGTATATAATTAAGTAAGACACTGAGTAAGTGAGTGAGTAAGTACAGTACATCAATAAGTTAGTTAATAAGAAAATAGGCAAGTAAGTGGTTGAATAAGTCAGTAAGTGATTAATTTAAGTTTGGGTAAATACGTAATTGAGTAACTAAATAAGTAGATTAGTAAATAAGTGAGTATGGACTTATTTTTATAAGCCAATTCCCCTCAAGAAAAAAAGTATTTTCCAGTAGATTGCAATTTACACATCAAAAGTGGTGAGGAGGAGAGTGATAGGTAGAAAGCAGATCACAAGTGCTTTACAATGGTTGTTATCACAATATATATATAAAGAAATCTGCACAAGTTACCTTTGCAACAGATTTTGGGTTGTTAGTGCAGAAGGGTCCCCATGCACCCCAATTTTGCCCCTTCTTTACAGCAGCCCTAAATCCACTGCTGCCTCTGTTCATCTCACCAAAGAGAGCACAGCTCTGATCCCAACCCTTCACTAAGAGAATGGACGGCCATTTTGAGCCACAGGAACATCTGTGGAGTTGGACTCCAAAAATGAACTTTTGAGAAATATTGCTGAGAGAATTTCAAGTTGCTCCAACACGCACATACAGCCTTTTGGGAAGAAGCCCTTGTCCACTTTGTTGCTCAGAAGTGCCGGCACACTGCATCTCCTGATTCATACTATATTAAGACACTAATGAATATTCATGAGATCCCTGCATTTTTAATTAATAGATGTATTAATTACGTTTGAGTTTAAAAGGGCCATTATCACGCTTGCATGCTTGCATTGATGTTGAGCTCCATCAACCGTCATGAATACTGAATTACAGGCACACCAAGGAGATTCATTATAACATCCAGGGGACCAATCAGATCAAGGAAAAACAGCCTTGTTTTTAGCTTGATGACAATGAATTTTTCTCATTATCCGATGCGTTTTGAAAGGGTTTCACCAGCCCAAGAGGTCGGAGAGTTTATTGAACCCATGTAATCCTTCAAAGTGCAAACATAAAAATCACCAAAATTGGGGTTACGAGGTTTTCACACAACGACAGCGATTCATTGTAGTCCAATTTGTAGTTCAGAAGTGCTGGAGCAGCGCCTGCCTGCTACATCTCTGATTCATGCTGTATTAAGTCGCTAATGAATATTTTTATGAGTGTATGGCATTTTTTATGTTAGCGCCTGCATGCACCATTTGGATTCTGGCATGCAGTGTTGACGCCACCCTCTATAAATATTTACCGCCATATCTGCAGATCAAGGAGACTCTGTAATATCAAGGAGGCCAAGCAGACCTCGGTCGCGTAACGTTGCAGCGCCTTTGAGTCGACTATCCGGCTTTGTTTCCGGTCCGAGCTCTCTCTACCGCAAACAGCCTATCTCTCGTCTCTCAGCCTGAGTTAGCATCAAGAGTCAAAAGTTCAGCAGCAAGTGGCAATGCAGTCTGCAGCAAGGCTAACAACTCTGAAATCTCTTATATAAGGTGTGCTGAACCTCGGGGAGACACACAAATGCAGATCCTCACCCACACATACATACAAAGTTTTTCTCACACACACACTCCAACTCTGCATCCCCTCCTCTCTCTCTCTCTCTCAAACACACACACACTTTCACACACTCTTCTCCCCCAGCCCCTCGGCCTGCCTCATTGCCTATGGAACTGTTCATTCTCTTTGAAGTTCAGTTTGGGATTTGCGAAGGCCTCTAAAACCCTTTAAATCGTGATCTCCGCGAGATAAACACAGACGCTTTAATAAGACGATACAGGGAGGAGGCACAGGAGACTCAGCGAGGACAGATGATAGTGTTAAAGTAGTTCTACAGTCATTTTTTTTAGTCACTTAGATGTTTTTTTTTCTTTCAGTATCTCCGTGATAACTAGAGCGTGGAGACGCATTTATCCGCATGATATTGTAGAAACAAGATGTTTATCTTTATATTCAACTTAAAATACAGAAATTGACTTTTTAGGTTGTGCAAAAGTTGACATTTTACTTGCATTTTCCAAGGATTTTTTCCAGTTGTTTTATTGGTTTCGAGTTATTAGATTCAAAGATCACGGAAAATGCCATCCCATGACACCATCAAATTACATTTTTATGGATACTCACATTCCTGTATCTATATGAAATATGTAGAATTATGAAAAATGTGTAGTACAGGGTTGCTCATGTACTGTAGCACCTCAATTTATTATTATTATTTTTTTCTGTTTCAGACATACGCAGTTCAGAGCCAGTATGGCATTCCACATTCAGAGGTAAGAAATGACCGAGTTACTTTGGTATATTGATGATATTTTCCATGAGTCTTCAGTTTGTCTTCATCAGATGATTTACTGTTCCTGTCTTCTTTTTTTCCGCCTCTTCATTTGTTTGTATCTGTTTCCACCAATCTCTCTCTCTCTTCTCTCTTTCTATTTCTCTCTCTCTTCTGTTCTCTCTCTCTCTCTCTCAGTTGGCCAAGCTCCACCAGTTGTCGATGCAGCAACAGGGCCTGGCTCCCATCAGCCAATCAGCTACGCAAGTTCTGTCTGGTATGCACACTAACACACACACACACACACACACCTGTGTACATTCTAGGAGAAAGAGGAAAACGAGAAGAAGGGAAGGAGAATTTTTGATGCCGTGTTTGTGTGTGTGTGTGTGTGTGTGTGTGTATGTGTCTGTGTGTGTGTGAGTGTGTGTTTGATTGACAGTCAACTTGTATATACTCCTGTACATGGTGTGTGTGCATGCGCGCGCAACTGTTTGCATGTATCTATGTGTGTGTGTATGTACGTGTGTGTACGTGTTGGTCTGTGTATGTGTATGTGTCTGTGCGTGCTTTCAAGCGTGTGTGTGTGTGTGTGTGTGTTTTGCAGTGGAGACAGGCTGTCAGCGGGCTGATCTGTGTAAGCCTCCATCAGTTTTTCAGTCAGTACACACTTGACTTTGAAGTCACTTTGTTTTCGCAGCCCTTCAGTTTTCGTCTTCAACTCCCCTGAAACACAAAAACAAAACTAGAGCAACTCTGTTTTAACAAAAGAAAACTTCTATTCCAAAACGCTAAATCATTACCTTGAGTTTCATCATTCGCTGAATCTAAAATATAGAAGATCCAATTTGTAAAAGTGTAATCATTTTGCCAGCCGCGGTCTTAAGTTATCAAATCTCTTTTAAAAAGCACCTTCCTTTGTGTTCTTCCTCTGCTATCAGTCATTGTGTAAAATGATGTCAATTTAGATGTCAATTATTTCAAAAAATCTCATTCAACTCTTTACATACACACAAGATAATAATCCACAATACAATACACAAGATATTAAATGTGTAATTTTTGCTATGGAGTTCTCAAATCTCATTCATGTCTGTTAGTTTTTATTATGAGCATCCAGCTGGGCTCTCATGCTGACTGTCAAGTATTTCTCTGAATCCAAACTTCGCCTGTGTATTTTGGCTCCATCAATTAGGCTGCAAGCTGCGCTGGATAAGAGAGAGTGCTAATTGACTCAAAGGTAAAAATTATAAATCTGAAAATGCAAACAGCTGTTTTTCATCGTTTTTGTTTAAACTTCACAGCCAGGTGAATCCGTCCTATATCTCCAAACTGGATGTTTTCCAGGAATTAAAGAGAAAAATTAGATTCAGCCCCATGAGCTGCTATGTTTTTGACATTAATTTGATAATGTGAAGCACTTTTTTGTGAGACTCTCTCGATCCCTGAAGGAGAAACTCTCTTTTTACTTGCCCCCGCCACAGGATTCAGTGTCTTGCTCAAAGACACTTCAGCCGGGTGTTGAGGCTCTTCCTATTCTCTACGATACCCTGCTGCATTTTGCACATCTTGCGGATACTATATGCTCTGCAAATCTGATAATGTGACAACGTTGCACATTTACACACTTTGCATGTATGCTCTTTGCATACATACATGAAATTTGTGAATCTGTAAACAGCAGATCGGTGTAAATGTTCAAATCTGCCAACAGCCTTTATGTGAGAATACTTTTTAGCCAGTAGAAATGTTTAGAAGAAGATGCTCTATCTTTTATGTTTTATTTTGTTTTAATACTACCTATTACCTTTATATTCATATCCTTTTACCAACACATACTCTGTTCTTTGCTGCTGCAGTAACCCAATTTTCCCTCAGGGGTCAATAAAGTTCATCCTATCTTACCTTTATCAAGCGTGTGACATGTGGCGGCATCCAGCGCACCAAAAGGCCCCAAAATGTACAAAATGTGTTTTGAATGGGTTTCATGAGGCTCCATGGAGCCATTAAACAGAGGAACAAGGAAACTTTTCAGCTCCGATAAAGTGACTCAAGTTATTAGGTTTTCACACAAATGCAGTGCGAAACATGTCAAATATTGGCTATGTTTTGTCAGGTCTGTGCATATTTTATCGAATGAGTACACCACTGTTAAAAAGACACGGCCGCTTTGTCATGTAATTTTTCAAACAAATGCTAACCACACACAGCAGAGAGCGAAAGAAGAGCAAATTATCATCTGGGGATATGGATGGCTGATTATTCCATTATGTCCCAGGTATAAAACTCATCAGTCGTGGTAGTGCAAATGCACAGACACACACACACACACACACACACAGACGCATACACACCCACGCACACGCCCACAACCACACACACGGAAGCAAACGCACACACACACACACACACTCACTTGCCAGCACACACGCACACACTCTATTAGAGGCAGTGTTGGTTTAGCTAGCTGTGACCACTCCCTGTGGAGAGGAGCAAAGAAAGAAAGAAAGAAAGAAAGACAGAAAGAAAGAAAAATTGCCTAATTAGAGCAGAAACCTGTCAAAATCTTGCACCATGACTCCATTTTAACTTCAGTCTTATTATACTAAAGGGTTTCAGACTGGACCAAGAGTAGAATTCAGGGTTTAAATCTGTGTTTGATTGTTGTATGACAAACTTTGAATTCACCCGTTGGTCTGTACTCATTTGAGAGCTTCTCTACCTTCTCCCTTTTTTGCAATATCTCTCTCTAACTCTCTCTCTCTCTCTCTCTCTCTCTCTCTCTCTCATTTCCTTATGCTTCTTTATTTCACATTACCTCTCCTCCTCTATCACTTCCCCCCTCCTTCTCTGTCCTGTCTTTCCTGTCTCTCTCCTCCACCTACACCTAATGAAGCAGAAATACCACACAATCTTAAAGACGTGCAGCTAAACTAATACTCTCTCTCTCTCCCTCCCTCTCTCCCTCTCTCTCTCTCTCTCTCAGGAGGGGTGGATGCCAATTCCCAAACCACGTCTCAGGAGCTCCTCATTCCAAATGATGTAAGCACCCAGCGGAAAAAAAACTCATTTCCGCTCAGCCACTGTGTAGCTACGTATGTAGGCCTGCTGTCCTCCGCCAATAAAAGCACTGGTGTGAGGCCGTAATTCTCCATAATGGTGCTCTAACCACATGCAAATACACACACACACACACACACACACACACACACACACACACACACGAAAGCACGTGCACACACCTGCACGTAATCTTCCTGTTTTTGTTCTTCTTGAAGTTTTCAGCTCTTCTTGTTCTGCTTAAACTTTTCTTTTGCACCATCGCTTTCTCAACTTCTTCCACATTTGATTTTTTAGCTTTGATTCTATCCCCATATACATTTACATTTTAGGCATTTAGTTAATGCTTTTATCTAGAGTGACTTATTATGAGTGAGCAGGAAAAGAGACTAAAAATTCAGTCTCGAGCATTCAATTATTCAGTATTTAATGAGAAAAAAAAGAAAAATCTGGAAAAAATACACATGATAATAAATTTGTATAGTAGAAATATGTTTTTTTCCTATCCCATAAATCATCACGCAACCACCTAGTGGGTTCCTGACCCCCATGTTGAGAACCACTGGTTTACGGGATGCTTTCTCTCAACACTGGGCCACCCTGCCGCCACTGTTCATCTCCAGAATGTGTGTGTTCCTTCTCTCTTTCTTTCCCCTCATCCCTCTGCTCTCGCTCCCTGTCTGCCTATATGAAGTTTGTTTCTCCCCTCGTTCCCCTCCCGCTCTCCCTGCTCGTGTCAGTCCATCGCTCTGCAGTGTGTAAAGTGTATTTCTGTGAGTCCGGGTGGAGCGTGACATCAAAGTCAGTCAGCCTCAGTCTCTCTTCCCTCCCTCCCTCCTCCTCTCCCTGGACTCTCATCCCATCTCCCCCCCCCCCCCCCCCCCCCAAGCTCCACACAGCCATCAGCCATGGAGGGAATGCTTCCTTTCAAATCAAATGAAAGTGTCTCTCGCGTTGGCGTTGCTTTGTGTCCGATGGAAGCGTAATGAGAAATGAAGATGAAATTGGTTGTTGGCAATCCACAGAGTCTATGATGTTGAATTACACATTCTTCAAAGTAGCAAACATACTTGTTGATAATTGATAATTGTAACCTGCCATACTAGTGTCTGGCTGCAGTTTGTGGCTGCATTGTAGTTTGTTTGTTTACATTTTTGCAACAAACACCAAAGCTATACTTATGCATATTAATGAATATGGTACACACGCTTTTCCCCTGTATGGCCCTCCTCCAAAACAACACACTTTGTGAAAGCGCTACAGCAACACATTGACACGGCGCTGGCGGCAACGCAGCGCTACATGTTTACTGGAATTTGAGCGTAACTCTACCATTACTTTAATATTTCAGATTGAGTTACAATGAAGCAAACAGTTAACAGTCCAGCGTCTCGCTCAAGGACACAGGGCTTTTGATGGACGTGTTGACTGTTGCAGGGTCAAACCGCTGACCTTTTGTTTATGAGACAGTCTCTCTAACCGCTTGGCCACCCTACCTCCCCCTCCTGCTCATCTCTCCCTCCTCCTCCTCCGCTCTCTGTCCCTCCATCCATCATAGTCAGTCATTCAGTCAGTCAGTGTTTGGTTGCTTTATGCTTTACACACCCCTCCTCCAAATACCTCCCTCTGTGTTGTCCTCTTAATGACTGTGTTTATATGGGCACAGTAATGCGACTATTGCCAATATTCAGATTAAGACATCAGTGCAATTAACATCAGTGCAATTAAGCCGTTTACATGATTCTGTAAAGTGACGCCTCCTCTAATAATCTGGTTTATATTTGACATGTGGTTATTGCGAGTATACAAAAGGAAATGACAAAAAGCTGACAGAACAATTTGAGCAATCACCAACTAAAGAAATGGAAAAAAAGGAGAAAAGTTAAAGAAAAATAAAGGCGTATACTACATGCTCTGGCAGGCCTCTGTTAAAATCAGACTAAAATCAGACATACATAACCATAACCCTAATTCTTAGCTGAAGCTACAGGGATTGGAATAGGATTTGTTTTGACTCCTCCCACCACCAAAACAGCAGGTTACCAAAACTCTGTCCAATAAACGAGCTACTTGTGAGTCATGTGACTTTTGTTTACAATCCCTCGTTTGCTTATAATTGGTCAGTGTGAACCTAAACGAACCAAATACAAAAATGCTACAAAATAAACTTTCACACTATGGTTCAGACCAGAGAAAACAAACTGTAGGTGTGATCGCACCCTTACTGGCATTATTCTTTGAATCACATTATAATCACATCTATTTTTTATGTACATATAAACATTGTCATTGATATACGCAGGCCATCCACAGACATGCAGCGAACAGCAAACCGACTCGCTTTGCTACCTCACCCTTTATTCCTGTTCACTTTACAAAGTTACTACTTCTTAGCGTTTTACAGGCTGCTGACAGCAGCGACAGCCCAAATATGTGAGTCGGCATGGCTAACATCATGACAGTTTAATGAAAAATACAAAATAGAGGTTTAGATTTGGTTCACTGACGATTCACAAATATGCGGTGCTGGATGGGAACCCAGCGAGTGTGTTTTCCCCGTTAACACACAGCGATGCGAGACTATATATTCCCCTCTCTACCTCCCTTTGCTCTCTCCTTCCTCTTCTCTCTCTCTCTGTCCATCCATCAGTGGGTGTTAGTCAGTCATTCAGTCTGTCAATGTGTGGTTGCTTAGTGCTGCTTTCCTACAGTCAAAACACTGTGGGATAAATACAGCAACCGGCTCCCAGTCTGTCATCAGCGCTGTCTGTGGGAGGACAAAGACACACACACGCGTTTGACTTCCTACACTTGTGAGGACCTTCCATTGACTACATTCATTCCCTAACCCATAACTAACATCAACTCACACCACTACATGCCTAAACTTAACCCAACCCCAACCTAAACCTAATCCTGATTCTAATTTTAACCCTAAACCAAAATCTAATCTAAATCATAAACTCCTGCCCAAATGACATCACTTCGAAGGTCTAAAACTCAAGCTGGTTCTAATAAGGATAGAAGTACAAGAACACACACACACACACACACACACACACACATCCAGGCATGTGAAGAGAACACATACTGTTCTTTCTCTCTTGCAGTAATGTCTGTACTCTCCACATACACCCACATGCACTCTCTCTCTCTCTCTCTCACACACACACACACACGCACACACACACACACACACACACACACACACACACACTGTAGACCGGGGCTGTGCTCCAATGTCATTTGTGTCAGTAACACCGATGGGAGAGCGATGGTTCAGAGCACGGCCAACTTGCCCATTGTTCTTCTCTCTATTTTTACATAATACATACACATAACAACATAAAGCAGGACACAAAACACAACAGAATACAGTAAATTATACATAACACTGCTACCAAATGAAAGCCTCACCGCTGCAGTGTTGGTGTTGTTCATATTCATAATTGATTTGTTTCTTGGTGTGTTGTATATTTTATAATTGACAGTTCACATGATGCTTTTTAAGCAGATTGATTTACAGAATCATCTGTACACCAGTCATTTACAGCAGTGATTCTCAACCTTTTTGGCTCGTGACGCCTTAAAACGAAGGGATATTTTCTCGCGACTCCTATCACAAGCGTGCAGAGTTCAACCACAGAATGATTTTCCCTTTTCAGGTTGTTTCATTTGATTCATTATCAGAGGAGGCCTAGAGGCTGAACACTATTCAGTATCTCACAAGAAAGAAAAGCAAAAATCTGAAAAATACACATGAAAACAAATTTTTATAGTAGAAATATACTTTTTTCCAATCCCATAAATCATCTTGCGAACCCCCAAAATCATCTTGCGACCCCCTGGGAGGGTTGAGAACCATTTACGATTTACAGTATTGCGCCCTACCTATGTTTAGGTATACTACTTATGCTTGAGCTCGCTTCTTCTTTTTTTTAACAAATCTGTCCCTAAGGGGTTGCTACTTTCTGGACTTTGACATTTTCTCCTCAGGAATTCATGGTTACATGTTTTGTAGTAGCTGTAAGATGGGTCATAGACACCGTGCGTACCACAGAACTTGCTCCGCTAGCCTCTCTTCAAACCAGTCCATCTTGGATGAGCTGTATATAGTGTTGGAAAGGACGTGAGGTAGCGTTTTCCTCGTAAATCCCGCCTAACGACCTGACAAGCTAATCAGCGTCTGTGAAGCGTCTGCGGCTCCTGGCGTGAACTTACATTTTTCTCCTTCTCCGTCTGCGGCCTCTCTGAGACCTTTACTGTTCTAGTATGAATTAAGAATCAGTTTCATGACCCTAGAGCCCCCATTCATGTTTTTGCGAAGTTTCAGAATGCAGGGGAACACACACACACACACACACACAAACACACACACACACACACACACACAAACAAACAGCAAACGCTCCTGCACACACACACGTGCACATATGGCGAGCCTAAGAGGACAGGAGACACACGAGCAGAGAGAGGCTTAAGGCAAGTGTATGCGTGTGTGTGTGTGTGTGTGTGTGTGTGTGTGTGTGTGTGTGTGTGTGTGTGTGTGAGCAGGGCCAAGCAGAGCAGCTTAATGGCATCCTATAGCTCACAGTTAGAGCCTCAACATCAAGCTTTCTCTCTCTCTCTCTTGCTCTTTCTCTCGTTTTCTCTCTCTCTTCCTCTCTCTCTCCCCTTGTCTTTCTCTCTCTCTCTCTTTCTCTGTCTTCTCTCACCCCCACGCCCCCTCTGTCCCTCTTCCCCTCTCTCTCTCTCTTTCTCTCCTTCAATAACCCTTTCCAAATTACAAGGGCAGCAGGGAATCGCCCAAAAATAGCCCTCGTTCCGTCCTCCTCCTCCTCCTCCTCCTCCTCCTCCTCCTCTCCACTTCAGCTTCAAGCTGATTTTACCCAACAGCACTTACACAAAGCCGCTCAGAGGGGGACAGCGTGTCGCTGGCCGTCCTGCGAAAACCTCACATCTCCAAAGCAATCAACTTTACAGAAAGTGTGAAACCAGGTTGGTTTCCCCGGTGACGCCCGTGCTTTTTAGACGATTTTACCATTCGTTCTCCATGGTTAGCTTAGGTTCTAATGCCATTATACATTTTATATACTTTTGTAAAGTAAGCAAGTTTGTAGTCAGTAATGTATTGTAAATCAAAAGGTGGGTAAACTATAACCTCTAGTCGGTAATCATCATAAGGCCAACAACTACCGATATAAACAAAAAATATAAACATTAATAGATTTTCCAAAAATCTATTAATGTTTTACTGTCTTTTAGATCATTTAGATCATTTGGATATGTGCGCTATAATGTGCACTATGATTTTTATATGATATTATACAGTATTTTATATTATTTTTATGTTCACTGTTTTTTATATACCATGATTTTTGTAGTATTCATGTCAGCGTAAAAAGGCGAGTAAACTCCTCTACATGTCTGATTACAATACAAAAAAGAAAAGAACGGAGATACGAGAATTTCGCCGGTCGCCCGACAATATGAGAAATTCAGATTGACTGTGCTTTTTGCTGGTTATGGCACACAAGAGGCAGTTTATGATTCAATGAGGCCGTTTGTGAGGTCGAACAGCGGCTAAAGGTGGATTTCACACAAATGGTCCTGACCTGGTTGTTGTCAGCTGGCACTTTGTCTTCTGTCTCCCCCAATGCCATTATAGCTACCCTGGCGCGCACGTGCACACACACACACACACACACGCACACACACTTAAATTATCAGGGCCCTTTCCATGAATAGCCCACTGCAGCACACAGACTAGATCTACATCGAAGCTTGTTGGCCAAATGACTTGTAGGGAAAGGAATGTTTGTGGTGCAGAGAGAGAGAGAGAGAGAGAGAGAGAGAGAGAGAGAGGGTGGTAGAAGAAAACGAGAAAAGAGGCATGCAAAATACAGAAGAAAAGATACAGAAGAAAATGAGCAAAGAAAGAGAGCAGAAGAGGAGGCAGAAAATGAAGAATAAAGGAAAGATCTGGGTCATAAACGGATAAAAAGAACACAGGAAGTGGATAGAGGAAGAGGGAGAGAAATAAAAAGTGAGCTAACAGAGTGGAGAGGATGGATGGAGCGATCTGCCTCTGTACCAATTTATGTCTTCACTGCAGAGGTGGTAGAAGTACACAAACTCCTTAACCAAGTAAAAGTGCAAATACTCAGCTTAAAATATACCCTGGTAAAAGTACCATTTCAAATCCTTTACTCAAGTCAAAGTATAAAAGTACATGGTCTGAAATTTACTTAAAGTATAAAAGTAAAAGTAGTCTTCTAAAAAAGGCATTTTTAAAGTACTAAACGGGGGTTTTCTGTTGAGTGGTTTCTGATTTCTGAATCCCAGATGAGAAAGAGTCTGCAGCTCAAATCACTAACATTAATTCTCTGTTCTCTTGTTGCTTCTCTCTTCTTCGTGTTTCTTCTCTCTCTGTAACTTTTCCTCCTTTTTGGTGTCGCTTTGCTGTACAAGCAGCCAATCACATTTGCTGCTTGATCAGCTGCTTCCGGGATGAAAGCTGTCTGATGCGGAAAATTGTAAAAAAAAAAAAAAAAAAAGAAAGAAAATATATCATGATTTCCCGAGATTAACGAGTCTGTTTTGAAAATGTAGTGAGTAGAAAGTACAGATTTTGCTTTTGAGATGTAGTGAGCAAAAGTAAAAAGTCTTCAGTGAAAGAAAAACTCCAGTAAAGTACAGATACTTGAAAATCTTACTTAAGTACAGTAACAAAGTATTTGTACTACGTTTTTTCCAACCTCTGCTTCACTGTCACATTTGCAACTGAAGAGTTTCATTCTGAAATGATTTTAAATGGGAGTAGCGTTCAGTGGACTCAATCCCTCTCAGCTCCAGGATCACTGTTCTGTACCTGACCTCTGACCTCTGACCTCCCAAACAAACACTGACTAAACAAAAAGAGAATTATTTTACTGTCATGACAGCTCATTAACCTGAAACTGATCACTGCCTTCTGCTGCAAAGTATCCACTCATTATTGTCTCATTACATTTCTTTACAAGTAAACAAATCAGTAATTACTAGTAAACAATCACAGTATTTACTCATCTCTTGTTTCCTTAGCTTTATTTATTGCCTGTTACCGTGTCCCTTAATGGGAGGTTAGTGATAAATTTCAGGCTAATGAGCCGCAACGACGCTGAATTAGTTTCCTTTACATTGATTCATTACAGAGACTTTCCCTACGGGGATCAATAAAGAATCACATTATTGTTGTTATTATTTAATTTGATTAATTTACACTTTCTCTGGCGTTCGCATTCAGGTCGGATTGCTCCTTCGCCCGCTTGTCACTTCCTCTCATAATATTTAACGCCTTTAACTAGACAGGAAGTGCTCAGGAAATTGTTGTTAATTAAGCAAAATCACACGAGAGGGAGTGCTGTTGTACTGTATATCAGCACGGCTGTGATTCGGTCGAAGATAATCACAGCCGTGCTGATATACAGTACAACAGCACGGCCTCGAGTGTGATATTGCTTTTATACAACAGTTGCATAAACAAAGCTATTCATCAAGTAATGGTAATTTGAGACAACAGATGATTTTTGTCTGTTATTTGTCTCCGCCAACAAAAACAGTTCCCTCAGGATTCCCCTACCAAGTGTTGCCAAGCAACAGGTAAACTGTTTCCCGACTGTCAGCTAGCTAGCTACTTTGAGGTTAGCACAGACGATTTCAGCTTACTTTCTTCCCAACCTTCCGCCTCGGCCGACCGTTCATAATTAAGGTCAAATGTCTCCATATTTGCGCTGTCGCTACTAGGTGCGAATTAAGTTAGAGTTTTGTGTGGACGTGTACTGGGAATATCTGGTAAGCATTTGTTTGTTGCACAACACTGTATTCTCTGCTAGAAGTGCTAACCAGCTGGTTAGCTAGCAGCTACTCAGCTAACGTCAGATGACGTTATCATGATCCACTTTTTATTTCTCCTCACAAGAAGCTCCAGGCAGAGCTTTCTCCACACAAGCAAACGCTATGTGTGAACGCAGCCTAATCAAGGTTACATTAGAACACCTGTGAAGCGGAGTGATACATACAGTACAGCGTCCCAGTGCTGTTATACTGTACATCAGCACTCATGGAATGTCTCTTGTCCAATCAAATTGCTCGACCGGAACTAACTTATGTATAAATATATTTTTCTTACTTTTCAAAACAGAGAGAGAAGTAGTCTACAACAGGTTTACTGTAGGAGAGGCAGCTTTATGCAGCAGTGCCATTACTATTAATAGTTTCTTCAGGGCAAAATGACAGCAGATACCCGGGCGCGCTTGTTTCCTCACCAGCCATTTTGATAAGTTATTATTTTCAACACTACCTACCTACTTACTATCAAGTTTCTGTCTGAGTTGTACACGGATTGGAGTCGCAATCGCATTACCACCCGGGGTTTTTTGTATGCGATTTAGCTCCATACACACTCCATGTTGAAGCCATGCAGCCTCATGCCAGCCTGCCAGAGAGAGAGAGGTAACGAGAGATATTCCTGGTCTGACCTGACACCGAGACGAGCGCAGCAACTATGCATCTATTGTTACTGTGACACCTACTCTGTGACAGGCCCCGCGCCGGGACTAGAATAACACACACACACACACACACACACACACACACACACACACACACTCTAAGCCCAGGGCAGGAAGATGAGTCAGAGTTCACCACCTGTTGCTATTCCATATACTGAGACAGACATGCACAGATAGATAGATAGATAGATAGATAGATAGATAGATAGATAGATAGATCAAATGTTAGTGCAGACAGAGAGAGATGGACTGATGCCTAGATGGGACCAACACAACAGATAAACAAACATCTTAAAGAGGCGGACAGATGGAGACGCACCTCTTTTCTGCTCACCAAACCAAGCCAATTTAGCCTCTGTGCATCTGTTGGAGGCATCTTTAGTCCTACAAGTAAAGTTGTTTTTTTTTTTACTCTAAGGTACTTTAAAGGGTGCTATGTTTAGAGTTTAACATCAATAAATCATTACCACTTAGATTTTGAGAAATCAGTATAATTACTGATAACAAACAACTGGCAGCATCTACCGGGCTCTACTCTGCATTTTACATTGTGTGACACCGGGTCGGATTTTGCAAGAAATCTGCTGGATTGCTTTACGGCACAAAACAGGAAGAGAGACGCTGTTCTTCCAGAGCAAATGGAGCTAAAACTCTCGGAGTTTCTCGCAATGGCAGATGGATGGAAAGAAACCACTTCTACTTCACTATTAGCTTACCTCGTTATAATGCATATTGGTTGTTGTGAAGAGCTGTTATCGGCTCTTATCCTTCTCCTTGGTCTTTAAAACAAACGCACATGGAGCGAGGGGCAGCAGGGACAAGCAACAAGGTTCATGGGAAGTGCAGTCTTGATTTTGAGAAAAACAAGATGCTACACATGGCAGCTTTAAAATGTCTCTTTATTCTTAATCCTCTCTCTCTCTCTCGTTCTCCTCGCAGCTGATTGGCTCAATCATCGGTCGCCAGGGCACCAAGATAAATGAGATCCGGCAGGTATCGGGGGCCCAGATCAAGATCGGCAGTCAGATAGACAGCACCAGTGACCGTCACGTCACCATCACTGGCACACCCATAGCCATCAACCTGGCTCAGTACCTGATCACCTCATGGTAAGCATCAAAACTGACCAGGAGGAACTAGATGAACAGATACTTCAGCAGCAGTTACCATGACATGTTACTGTACCTGATCAAATGATGGTAAGAATCAAAATTAACCAGGTGAACAAATACAAGTACTCTCTCCCTAACTGATATTCCATTGGTTTAACTTTTGAATGATCCCTCCCCGCGAAATACATCACAACAAGGAAGCAAGATGCTTTCAAAATGCAGTTTCATTGTGACTTTAAGAAAGTAGTCCTTACTGTATATTTTCTCCACTCTGTCTAGCAAATGATGAGTATTCAAATCATCAGAATTTAAGTGACTTTAAGCGATAATCATCTTCGAACTCCCCCATCATGCATCTGTCCTGTATCTTTCCTCCACTGGTACCATAGCAACCACTGCAGCCTATTTTCTCTCGAATGTTGCTCAGTCGAATTGAATAGAAATAATGTACGAACATAAATAAAATGACGTAAATGACGTAATGTAAATAATAGAAAATAGAAGGATTGGAAGCATCTTACATGTGCAACGTCAACAATGTTTTGAAGCTTCAGAAGCGCAACAACAAGATATATAAATAAAAATGGAAATAGAAATAATATGAAACTCATGCCTCTCAAACAACTGGTGGCCAGATCATGTTTTGTGCCTTCTGATAACAGCAAAGAGATCTAAACTTGATTTTTTTCCAACAGTTCTTCAGTCGGTTAGAGCAATATTGCAGCACAAGTGCAAAATGGGACTTCTACAATCAGTCCATCTGTAGGATTTATCACCAGAGAATTATTAAATTGTAAAAGAATTAAGCCGTACCTCTCAGCCTAATGTAAAGACCAAGTTAGTTTCTCCTTCATCCAGACATTTAATCATGCTCTCGGTGTGAGAGACATGGGATACATGGAAGCCCGCCAGGCAGTTTTAATACAAGACGCCATGGCCATGAATATGCAAATTCATGATTGGAGTCGGGATGAAATTGATATTTCACTTGCCACTCTTCCTGCCACTGACAGGGGAGAATAGGTTGGGCAAATCACACACACACACACACACACGCACACAGTGACACACACAGACACATATAAGGGTCGACATTCACACACGCACACACACCGTCTGAAGCAAATGTACCGGTGGGTCAGCCTCATTCAATCTGAAATGTCAGGTCAGGAAAGGTGAGAGACTGACGCTGAAGTATCCATGACAAATACACTCTTTCCCATTATTTTTTTTTTTAATCAGCAGACAGACCGATAAGACAGCAGGGTGAAAGCTTTTTCCATTTCCGTCCTCTCTCTCCTGGCCAGGTCTCTCACTGGCTGACCAGAAAACATCAGCTAAATTAAGTATTTGAAATTGAGTAAAATCACATCACAATGGTAAAATATTTTCACTTTGGTTGATAGTTGCAGGACTCATTAATAAGTATTCATGAACTCACAGGGCTTGTATGGGGCTATGCATGCTAACCACTGTTATATTAACAGTGGTGGAAAAAGTACTCAAATCCTTTACTTAAGTAAAAGTAACAATACCATAATGGAAAAATACTCCAGTAAAAGTAAACGTCCTCCATTCAAAAGTTTACTTAAGTAAAAGTATAGAAGTATTAGCACTAAAATGTACTTAAGTATCAACAGTAAAAGTCCTCATTCTTTCAGAGTTTTAAATTATTGAAGCATTAACTTGTAAGAAGTATTTTAATGTTGTCGGTCTAACTGCTCCATATACTGTTGGGGAGTTTAAACTCTAACAATGCAACATATTTTATGAGCTTATTGTCTGTTTTGCATGTAAAACCTTATTCTGCAAAGTAACTAGTAACTCCAGCCGGCAGATAAATGTAGTGGAGGAAAAAGTACAAGATTTCCCTCTGAAATGTAGTGGAGGAAAAGTATAAAGTCTCACAAGATGGAAATACTCAAGTAAAGTGCCAGTACCTCAAAACTGTACTTACTGTAAATACAGTACTTGATTAGATGCACTTAGTTACTTTTCACCTCTGTCTATTAATATAGCAGCAAGAGAGTATTATTAGTATTGTTGCAGAGAAGGTATGACTCGGTTGCACCTAGCCACATCACCATTGTGCCACAGAAAAGACAGAATAATGCCCTCGAGGGTGTTATTTTATAGGTCTTTTTTTAGGTTTTTTTGGTCTTTCTTACAAGGCCTGTGCTCTGTATGAAAAGCTTTCTCCCATGTAAGAATGAAAATCCAGGAGAAAAGAAGGAAGATCCCTGGTTAGCTCCGTGGTTAATACAGGAGTTGGCATAGTAACCAATAAAAGCACTTTATGGGAGTTATTACACAGTTTCTACAGCTGGAAAGCGTCTTTGATCAGTCAGTCAGATTGTTTGGCTGAAACTACCCGTGATATTGAGTAAAATAGGATTTTGTCTTTCAGGCAGTGTTTCTACTGTTTTCTGAGGCTTTCCTTGTAAGTTATAATACATTAAAAAGCAGCAGTTATCAAAAGTCGCTGCCTGCTCTCCTTGATCAAATAGAATGTATTGAAAGTGTAAAGGGTATTATACTATTGAAAAGCTGCTAATTAGTAGCTTTAAAGTTGCAATATTTGTATAATATCACATAGAAACACTTGAAATCAAAAGCCATATTTGAATAGCTATGAGTCCCCTTTGTCGTTGTTGTTGTTGCTGTATGTGTGTGTGTGTGTGTGTGTGTGTGTGTGTGTGTGTGCGTGTGTGTGTGTGCACGCGTGTTCCTGCATGTCTATGAGCTCGCCCACTTGTGTGCACAACAAACACAGCTGTACTGTCAATCATTACGCATGATGCAAGTCTCCACAAGTGAACATCACAGTGAATTATCCCTGCTGGGTAATTTGGCTTGTAATACATTTACATTTATAAGGTGAATTACATGTATAATGCATCTCGCATTATCAAAGTGCTGAGGAGGGCTAATCATCTCTAATGTGCTGAGATCAGGTGATGCAGATGCAGACACAGCTCAACAGTGAAGAGAAAACACTCAACAGTGGATTTTGTGTAGCGTCAACTGCAATATTTTACATGTTAAAAGAAATTTATACTTGGGGGATCAGACTCCTTCTGTTTGTTTATTTATTCATATATCTGTAAAACACCACTGATTGGATTTTGACAAAATTTGGGGAAATGTTGCATCTCACCACTATGTTGTGGCACCTCACTTCAATTCACATTCAATTACAATGATTGGCCGAAGAGAGGCGCTACATCCTTCATTTGTTTGTCCATGTGTCACGCATCATCTCTCAAACACTGCTGATCGGATTTTGATGAAACTCAGGGAAATGATGCATCTCACCATTGTAAATTGGCATCAAAATTACAGTGTAAGGTCAAAACAACGCAACGTTATGCTACTGACTGGCTGTGAGGGGGACTGCATCATTTGTGTACAGTGTTGGTTGACAGTTACTTTTAAAAGCAATTAGTTACTTTAGTTCATTATTTCCCTTAAAAAGTAACTAGTTACAATACAAATTGAGTACTTTTGTGTTTCTCACTTGCTGCAGCAGTATGGCTTGTGCTGCTAAGTGTGTTGTCAGTCATTGTTTAAAAATGCAATGACTGTTGCTCTGTTTTTAAAAAAGTAAGACAATCTCACTATCAAGCAGCCTTAGATGACATTATTTCAATTAGCAGCATGTTGTCTGCATGAGATTTTCACTTTTTTGCTACTTTTTTTTATTTGCACTAACAAAAATGAAACGATACGAAAGAAAGGCATGATATCACCTCAACCAATAAAAAACCTTCAAGCATATATTTGCATTGTATCAACTGGAACATTTTACACACTTAAATCAATTTGCCCTTAATTTGGAGCATGAGATTACACAGCTACGACCTTCCAGTAGAAAACTCTCAGCGGTGCATTTGCATTGTGTCGACTCTGTCTGTTGTGACAGTGACAAATGGAGGATGACCGCACTGATCTGAGCGTGATTCCCTTTTATCTGCTGTTGATTATTCATGCCTTGGAGCTCCACTCCCTCTGGACCTTCTTGTCCAATCAGGGAAGCTGTCAGACACCAATGCTTCCTCCAAAGTCTGTGGAGCAGAGAGAAAGAGAAAGGGAAGAAGCCAGAACTAAAGTGGATACAATGAGTGTTTCCATTCAAATCAACATTTGTTCATTTGGCTGTTACATTTAAGATGGCTGCCAGAGAATGTTTAATGTTTATAATGTTGTAAGGGAATAAGCAGCTGGTTTACAAGACTCCAAAAGCCGATGAGTTACTATGGCATAATAGTTAGTTATTATTACATTCTAGTAGTCCTGCACACAGCATTACTGCTCCACAAAATTGTATTATATCATCACTGTCAGGTGAAAACTGCATAACTCAAATGTTGGTGATTTTCATGTTTTAACTTCAATTGAAGGATTTCATGCTCCTCTATCAGTTGAGAAAATTCAACCACCTTTTGGGTTCATGAGGGCTTTTCAAAACCAATTAGATAAACTCAAAAAATACATATGGTCAAGCTGAAAACAAGGATGCTTTTCTTGGTTCGGGAAAAAATTGACTTTTTGGAGATACAAGGTTTTCACCCAGCAACAGCGATATACAAACAGCTGTTTTAAACTTGGTGTTAATGCTTTTCATGCTGCTCTTTACTTAACGGATAATTCATGTGACAGTGTGTGATTTTTCATGTGCAGATTAGGTGGCTGGTCTCCACACACACTAAGAACCAGATAAAACTGGAATGCATGGCTTGGTTTGCTGCTAAAGGGCAAACAAATAACAATATTTAGCCTTCATTCAGGCTCAAGGACCATGTGAGCATCACATGAAAAAAGCAGTTAGTATCCTTTAAAATACTTACATAGCACACTGTTATGTCTGTTATCTCATTATCTATAATAACATAACAATATAATGATAATAAGATAATGGAAGTCCTGTTCTCATGTGTCCCCTCTTCCTGAAGCCATCGCTCTAAGAATATTTCAAGATGTCATCAGCAAAAAAAAAACCCAAAAAACAATGAAAGCATCATTGAGGATCTTCAGTTTTGCAAGAACTTTTCACAGCTTCAGTGCAACTATGTCTAAAGAAAATGAAGACAGAGTGTGTGTAGTAGTGTGACATTTGGTGTGTGTAAGATGTAGACTGTTTGTCAGTGTGGTTGCCCTAACCTTTGCTTTTTTCTACTATTTTAAACTTGAAATAGGGTTTGATTCTGAGAATAACAGTTGTTTCTGTCTATAACAGTTTTGTTTCCTCCTTCCTTCCCTGATCTTCAGCCCTACTGTCTTTAAACACAGCAAATTGAGGATAGAAAGTGCTGCATTTGGGCAGAAGATGTAAATACAAAGCAGTGTTACTTGGTGAGGGTACAGTTACAGAAGCATGCGTTTTACAATAGGAGAAATCTCATGAATTTCAATCTTACTGTGTTTAATGTGAAACATCCTAATATGTCTATAACCGTTTTGCTCCCTTCTTCCTTCCTAAACCCCCTTCCCAAGCCAAGTTTGAATATTTGAAGAGACGATCCTCTTCCAAACGAAAACAAAGAAAGATGATCTTTAGTCTTGCAAGAACATTTATGAACTTTATGCCTGCTATATTTAATGAAATTGAGCAGGGAGAGTGCTAGGGTTAGGGAGTCTTTGTTGTGTATATATGGTCTTTTGTGCTTCTCTTTCCTGCTGTGTTTGAACCAGACTGGTCTCTGACAGAGCCTCCATCCTAATGTATCTATAACGGTTTTGTTCCCTCCTCCCTAAGCCCCCTCCCGAGCCATCACCCCAACTTATACAGCACACCCCCCATCCGTACAGCGAACTCCCCTACAATAATCTGTTGCAACCTCCAGCAAAACACACCTGTCTTATGATTTGGTTTTGTCAAAGTTCCTTTCATTTTATTTTACTCTCCAAAATATCCTTTTAGTTTTGGTTTTATTTTCTTTTTGTTTTTTTTTTACTCTCGATTTATTTCTTTAACATGTCTTTTATTTAACCCTCTAACCCTTCTCCATCCAAAACTCCCTGTCCCCTCCCCTCTCCTCCCCTCCCTCCCTCCCTCCCCTCCCTCCACCCTCCTTCCCCTCCCTCCACCCTCCTTCCCCTCCCTCCCTTCCCTCCACCTCCTCCCCCTCCTCTTCCTCCCTCCCTCCTCCCTCCCTCCCTCCCTCCCTCCCTCCCTCCTCCCTCCCTCCAGTTTAGAGACCGCCAAATCCACCGCCCAGTCCTCCTCCATGCCGTCTCCCGTTGACCTGACCATGAGCTTCACCCAGCCCGCCCCCCCCGCCTCGTCCTCCTCCTCCTCCCCCCTGGCAGCGATGGGCGCCGCGCTGCCCCACGCTCCCATCCTGGGCGCCCCCTACGCCCTCCCCCTCTCCAGCCTCCTGGGAGTGAAATCCATCCCTTACCTGGCACTCTCCACCCCCCCTGCATCAGCAGCAGCGGCCGCGGCAGCGGCGGCGGCTATCGGAGCTCCAATGATGCCCGGTTCGATCCCCACGGCGGCGACGGCGGCCGTGCAGGTTCCGGCCCACGCGGCAGCGGCGGCGGCGGCGGCCCTGGCCTCCTACACCGCCAAGATCTCGTCGGCCAACGGGATGAAGAAGCCGGAGAGACAGAAGTTTGCGCCGTACTAGTGAAGGGGGAGGAACGAAAGAATGAGTTTGTTTCATACAGGTAGCTGCGGGGATGAGGCTAGCTTTGCAGACGGGAAGGGCAGTTTTTTTTTTCCTTCTCTTCCTCACTCTCTTTCCCTGTTTCTCTCTCAATCCCACTCTTTTTCTTACTCTCTTTCCCTCTCTCTCTACCTCTCTCTCATTCCTTCCCTCTTGCCTGTTTAGAAAATGTCAAAGTGGGATGGTTGGAAGGTGTATGATTTTGGATGTAACTTAGGCCGGTTACATAGTCCACACAAGTAATGTACGCAACAACGCAAAGGGCAACGCAAGGGTTGATGCTAACGCTAAATGCGAACAGTGCTAAATTAACTGCAAGCGAAGAAGTAGTCGTTTCCGGTGTAAACTCACACAAAGAACCATCATAGTGCCCAACTTGTAACTAGCTGCCAATCACTGTTGACTGATTGATGGATCACTAAGAACCTCTGTGTGACAGCCAGCCGCTAGCTTGCAGTGGCTCATGGGTAATCAGAGGTGCGATATGATGAAGGAGGTTGTCAAGTTTTTATGCTGACATCCGAAAACATTGGAAAGTTCCACAAGGGCAAAACAAGAGAATAATATCCCCGTATCTCGCATTCTCGACCGATTCAAAGGACCATCTTCTTTTCAACTGTTTCTTTTAGCTTTTAAGTAGACATTCCTCTACAGTAGCTATTTCTAAATACTTGCTCCAGACTAGTGGATCATTTGTTTATAACCTCAGACAGGCTAAAGCTAGCCGGCCGTTGCGAACTTGCGTCTGCGTTAACTGTGAACCAAACCTGAGTGAGACTGGCTAACATCATCATTTTCCAAGCATCCCACTTCAACATCATTTAGAAGATTGGTTCCTAACTTGTTTTTGTAGCTCTGCCCTCTAAGAGTGACTGTTAGGAGGGCTGCTAGGTGTCGGTAGCTACTGTATGATGATACTGTTGTTTAAGGTTATTGGGCCACAAAGCCTCTAAAAGCCATAGAGACTATTCAGCTTTTCCCTCCTCGCGTGTCTCCTGCTCTCTTTTTGTCCCCAACTCCTAATTCTATTGTATACTCTCGTATTTATTGACTAATATGAAATATTCCCTCAGAGAGTTTATATCACTGGTCACTAACACTGAGCTGAATGACTCGGCTTTTATATACAATGATGTCTACTTCCTGTGTATGACCATTTCCTGTATACAACTTCCTTTCTTCTTCCTGATTTGTTTTGTCTTTATTTTTAGTATTTGTTGTATAGAGTTTTCTTTTTTTTTTTCTTTTTTTAAGAAAAAAATACAGCAGGTTTAAAAAAAAAAAACATCTCTTTTTTTTGCGTTAACAGTTTTTACTTGCTTTTGTTCACAATTCATTTGAAATGTGTTGTTTAAATTATTTTTTAACTTATTAAGACGAGTATTACATTTACAATTTTAGAAGAATTTTCCTTTTGTCTCTGACATGGCTGCAGGTAAATACTGTACACAACTATTAGATTTTTTTTTTTTTTTTTTGCTGTCATGCGCTGAAGTCCAGTTTGGCTCAGCAACAAAAAGAAATTCCTTTCCGTCCGGCCACATTATGTGGTGTTTGTTTCCTAAAAATTGATCACTGTACCATTAATGATAATAACCAGATGTTTTTGTTAGTTAGAAGAATAGTGTTTTCACTTGTGAGCTCAACTGGACATTTTACCACACACTTTCTAACTGGGGACATGTGTTTGTAAATGTCTGCTTCTCAAATTTCACCGTCCACAGAACTAGAACAGAGTAGAACCGCTACTTCCTGGTGCACCATGGTCATTTTATTCATCGAATTCTGTTCCATCACCACACGGCCATCTTGGTAGGAAAATAACAGGTGATTGTTAGAAATGACCAGGTGATTATAATCAAATGACAGCCACAGCCAATGAGCTGGTCTATAATGAACATAGACCACCATTGACAGAATAAGACTGAAGAGAATCAACATTTCCTGCCACACGCACACGCCGCTTTTATTTAAAGATGCTTTAAGTAATCTATGACTTCTATTGAGCTCTACTGGCGACCAGGAGGAACTGCAACACCATCGACCGGCCTCTCTCAGTCCTCTTGTCCCCTTGAGTTACGGTGGCCTGTAAGTCACATTTTCACAATAGAGAGATGAGTAAGCTAGCTAATTAGAGCAGAGATCCAACAGAAACATCTAGTAAAGAGGTAATATATCACTATTTCTGAATACTGGAATGATAATACTGCTTCATTTGATTTTTTGGCTTAAGAACGAAATGGCTTGTGACACCGGTGGCTCGCTTGTAGCATTGTCTTCCATTGTTGAACAGCTGAAAATGCCAGTAGGTGTGTGAGGGAATGGAGGGGGTTGGGAGTGTTTAGAAATGGCAATGGCGGGGAGTTTTTGTTCCAAAGCACAGTATAGTAAAGCGAGCTCTAAAAGCCTCAGCACCTGGCCAAGTAATGGTTGAGTCATCGATCGGTGTTGATTAATAACCCTATCAACTCCCAGCAGATATATTATGGTCATTGTGTGCGCTATGGGGCAGTAAAAGTCTTACTTAACACCTTTAAAAATGAAATCGAGTTTTTTTCTGGTATACATGAGGTACAATCCATCACTCAAAGAAATATAATGCATTGAATGAACATTTCTTGGTGTATAACATGGTCATTTATGCAGACTCATAGATTTAAAATAGATAGAATGGGCACTTCCAGGTGTAGCATGCTTATATATATATATGTAGGCAACAACTGTAAAATGGATAGAGCTGAAACCTCCTGATGCACCAAGGGTCTTTACTGTCCATCACCACTTTTAGAATAAGACTTTATAGGACTTCCGGGTTTACTGTGGACATTCATGCAGATCACCGCTCAGACAGTCCCTGGTGTATCGATGTATTGATTAGGAATGGCTGCTCTACTTATTGTAGTTCTGTGGCAGAGTCCTTCCTCTGTGTATGAAAGTAACGAGGGAAGTTTTTGTTTTTCCAACTAAACTGGTGCTCTGCATGGTTTCCGCCCTTGTCAGAGTGTCAGAGACTAATGCTGCATGTTTGCTTGGCCTCACTAACACACACACACACACACACACACACACACACACACACACCATGAATTTACATGAATACAGCTCTCTCTCTCTCTCACACACACACACACACACATGTATATGCACACAAAAATGAACTTGACACATTTAAATTAAACGTATTTAACTCACATTTACAGATAAAACCAAACAACTGTGGAGTGAACTTACATGCATACAACTCGTGGACAGACACACACACACACACACACACACACACACACACAGGCCTTGGTCATTGCACTGACTGCTTCTTCACTGACAGTGTGGAAGAAAAGCAATACTAAACAGAGCCGGATGAGTAGCTACACATTGCAGAGCAACAGCAGCAGGCAAATATATGTGTGTGTACTTTTCAACTGTAACAAATACATTAGTATTTAACTCAATGGGTTGTCGATGCATAGAATTATCTGTTCCTTTCGTTTGTTTAAAAAAAAAAAAAAAAACAATAATAATAATAATGTGGTAATATTATACAAGCTCACTTATTTTTATAAAGTCAGATAATCTTGTTGATGAACTGAATTGAACTGTGGACACCCCCACCCCCCACCCCCCCCCACCCCCCCCCACCCCCGCCGCTCATCCGTCCTCTCCACATCCACCATGTTTGATCCTGGTTTTCTTTTCATTTCTTTTCAATTTTTTTGTTTGTTTTGTTTTTCCCACCATCGTTCACCTTCCCTGTCCATTTGCATGAGTTTGACTTGAATTGATGTCTATGCAAAAACATCTCTGTGTGGTTCAGCCGAGCGAGCCGCGTGTGTTTCACATGGGCCGCTGTGCTGATGCTTGTTGGACTCGCTGAAACGAAAGGGCTACAGTAGACTTTGGGTCTGGCTGACAACGCATTCGCCCTGATGATCAATTTGTAGTTAGTTTATCAATAGATGGTGCCACTAGGTTTAACCGATGGATCAGTTTGCCGATTTTGGCTTTTAGTAAATATCGCCCGAGGTTCTTCCCAGACCATAGCTACATGAAACAGTCTGTAAAACCCGAAATTACGTTTAAATTTTATTTTTTCAGTAGTGTTTATTGTAAATGGATCCCGGTAATGTATCCCAGATTTTCCCCTTTCCACTAAAGTTAAACGGGATGGATCACCCTGCTTTAAAACGCTGTTAACCTTATTTGTATGGATTTAAAAGGAGAGTTTTAGTGCCCCATGATGGTCTAAATGCTGTTTCAGAGGCTTTTCCAGCCTGACATGAATAAAAGTCTGTGGGAAACAATGAAAACTTGTATTTTTGGAGGCATAAAAATAGTCAAATTTAAAAATATTGAATATCAGCCTAAAATATCGGCTATCTGTGTCTTCAGTACAAAAACCCGTGTTAGTATCAACTTTCAAAAACCCACATCAGTCAAATCCTAGTTACCACTTCTAAAACTAAAATCAACTACTACGTTGCAGCCTTTTAAACAGGTGGTAATATCTAATTCATTGCTTTTGAAGAAAATTAAGAAAAAATAGGACTCTGTTGCAGAGCCTTGAATTCACTGAACATATTTTACATGGATCTCTTTTAAGTGGCTGATACAGTTTATCTAACACACTGGCGTTTCTGACAAAGGATTTTGGCTGAAAGGGGAACAAAAAGTCGGCACCATCCCTGTTAAATCTGAACAAGTCATGCACTGCTTTTGAGGAAAATAAATAGGACCTCAGTCTGCAGCAGGCACTTGATTTTAACGAACATATTTTGCGACTCGGGGTCTTACAAACGCAGTGTAGAATTTAGTGCAGATGGTAATAACACAAAATATCTAATATATTCCCTTATGAACAATAGATTTTGTCTCAAAAGGCAAACAAAGACTGTGCTCTCATTAAATCTGAACAAGTCCTTCATGGTTTTTGAGGGAAATAAACTTGTCCGTAGCACATTTTACAACTTGGATCTCCTCGGTCTGGTACAGTGTCTGGTACAGTGTGCAGCCTCAGAGGTGAAAACAAAAGCAAGTATAAATTGCTCTTCAGGGTGAATGTGTTGTAAAAACCAGGCCCTTGGCCAATCAGACAGTGGGATAGAGGTTTCAGCAGCGCTATACAAGACTTCATCAAACATAGAGAAGAAATTGACTCTACTATATCATGATGCTCTCATTCCAACTCGTACTTCAAAACACACACACGTAACTTGTATTGCAAACAGATGCATACACATACATAGATACACAGACACACACATACACTATGAACCAACTGCTGAACAAAATGAGTACGGTTATGAATATTGTATTGCACTTGAACATGAAAAATCCATTATGACAAGATATTCTACTGAGTATAAAGTACTACCATCTTTCTGTTTTAATTTCTCCTTCCCCGTAAAGACAGGGAGGTTTGCTATTTGTATATCAGCCTGATGTGTTTGTGATTCTCTCTGTTTTCTTTCCATACATGCCATGTTCTAATAAATGAAAACCACACTGAAGAACTGTTGACTGGTTGTTGTTTTTATCTCACTGGTTACTTTCAGACCAGAGTAGGGTGGGGTATGATGTGGGACTGTAAGACAGGATTTACCATTAACATTCATGTTTGCATGTTGGTGCTTGTTGTAGCCCCCTAACTTGTGACTTACTATAGTAAAAATGTATAAGCGAGTTTTTTTTACTGTGATGCAAGCAAGTACTGTCGGCGGCAGCAAAGTACCCATAATCACAGTAAAGAACATGCTCAAGGGTATTATGGCTTGTATAGAACTACCAGTGTATGGAAAGGTAATACAGACACATAAGAATAAAAAAAACGGTAGAAAAGACAGATTGCTAACAACCTCCCTGGTTACCACAAAAGTTGGCATAGCAACTAATAAAGCCTGGCTAGAAGTGCTTTATGGGAATTAACAATAGGATTGGAACGTGTCTTTGACCAATCAGATTGCTCGGCTGAAAATACCCATTGTATAATGTCGTATAATAAGCCAGCCTTAACCCATGAAGGGAAAACATGACTTTATATTCAAGAAAATAGGATTATGATATGCTATGCTATGCTAGGCAATGCTATGTGATATGACCATATTTATAGTGCATTAAAAGGACAACATATGGGATTGTAATGCACTAATAACTTATGACCATGCTGAGTGATGCATTAATTACATCAGCACTCATTAGGCCTATAGATATAACAATGAATCAAAAGTACAAGCGTCCAATGAATGTTTATCACTAGTTAACAAAAGTTGTCAGACAACCTTTTAATCTCAACAGTGCAACCTTTGATAGAAACATCCATGAGACATTTGTAGCCTAGGTCTACTTATAATTCATTAAAAAATATATCTATAATGAGTGCTCATATAAAGTTTAATGTCTGCTGATGAGGCATCAGTAAGCATTTTATGTTCTTACAAGCATGGCCATAAGACATTATGAGTGCATTGCTTTCTAGATGCATGCGAACATTAAGATTGGTTGTATAGTTAAGTCAGCCTGTAGCTTCTAGAAACCGTGTTGTAGCCTCTACTCCAAAGTTGTAGCTTGAGCAGAGTCAGCTCAGTCGACCTAAACAGACAGTTGTTTTTAGTCAAACAACCGATGTTAAGGTTAACATGCATCTACCAGCCACTGACATTAGCTTCTAGATACGATAGCTAGTGTGCAAATCAGATGTGTTTACAACAGGACAGTAATGGTTAGCTGCCCAGATATATAGCTACTATGGTTAGCTAGCTAACAAGCTGACATCATCTAAACACAAAATCAATCAGATATATCAGTGGCAAATGATCAGTTCCCAGTCAAAAACAGTACAGAAATGAACCGTGGCTATTGAACGGCCGACTTGTACATTTAGAAACACAATCAGCTGTTCACAGAGCTGAGGACCTCCAATATGGCCGCCAGAGAGAGAGGGTTACATCACCTGAAAGCCATTTATAGATGGAATAACATATTTCTGTGATGAGGGAGATAAGGTAGAAACAGTACAAACATTAACGCAACAAAGGTGCTCAATATGCCTTATAATGAGATCAAGTTGAATGTTTTCAAACGCAATCGGCTGTTCACGGCCACCATTGCCCAGGAGCTGCGGACCTCCAATATGGCCGCCAGAGGGTGTTTTACGTCACCTGAAAGCCCTCTATAATCAGATAGAGTAAGAAGAGGAGTCTATACAGCCATTTGACGGTTAAAGCTTTTATGATTTGACATGTAGTCGTAGCCATCGTAGACGTGCCTCTCACTGCACACCGAAAAATGAGGAATTGTTTGTAGAACGGTGCGGTGGCGGGGCAGGATGGATGAAGGGTGAAGGGACCTTTACTAAGACGACCCCACAGTGCAACAGAAAGAAAGAGGAGTTGTTGTTATTGTGCCCTCTGGAGTCAAGTTTAATGATACCTCACAGACTGACATGATGACTGATCACTAGGTTCAACACCACACACACACACACACACACACACACACACACACACACACACACACCGGAATCACTCACAAACACTCACTTCTCCCTAAAACTTGCTCTCCTCCTCTCTCTCTCCTCTCTCTCTCTCTCTCTCTCTCTCTCTCTCTCACACACACACACACATACATACATATATGAATGCACACACAATCCCTCTCTCTCTCTCTCTCTCACACACACACACACACACTCTTTCATGCTGGCTGTGAGTCACCCTCTCTATAAACACAGAGTGCTGCCTGCTGGAGATGAAAGCGGGTCTCAGAATAAGAGCTTAGAGCTCAACAGCTGGTCAAATATAACACACACATTCTTCCATTCTGCCAGCACTTCAGTGTGTGTGTGTGTGCGTGTGTGTGTTCCATGAGTGCGTGTGTTTGTATATTTGTATGTGCGAGATGGTGTGTCTGTGTATGTACTTATTTTTTCTATAGGAAGCACGACAGTGTGTGTGTGTGTGTGTGTGTGTTTACATGTGTAGGTGGGCATGTGTGTGCATGTCTGTGCATGAGAGTGTGTATGCTTGTGTATGTGTCTGCCTCTTCTTGGCTGCATGCCGCTATGTATGAGTGTGTGTGTGCATGTGTGTGTGTATGTGTGTGTGTGTGTGTGTGTGTGTGTGTAAGAGAAGGTGTTTGCCTTGCAGACAGAAACATGATGTTGATCTATTGCGAAATGAACAACTCTAGTCTTGTCTGCTGCCTCGTCTTCAAAGACCACAACAAAACACACACACACACACACACACACACACACAAACCCCCCAAACACACTATTTTCTCTCTTCCTCTCTCTCCCTGTCTCTCAACACAAATCCGAGTGACCAAACAGATAAAGACGAGCAAGTGGGAGCGACAGTAATTACATGGACAGCAGCTCTAGTCGGTGTTTTAAACAACAATTAAAGCAGCTGTTTATTAGAAAGACTCTTCACAGACAGAGAGCGACTCGACCCGCGCTGCATAATTACACAGATATCACTTCTCTGCTCAGCTAGCAGCGGCAGGGAGGAAACGACGGCACAGAGACGGGGTATACGCTGTGGAAGGTTTCCATTGTATCTTGTTTTTGTTTTGTTTGTTTTATTTCATTATCTATATAAGTTTTTTTCTGGATGTGATTTTACAATTTTTTGACATACTGTATTTCTAAAGACTGATAATTGCCCAAGCATTCAATGGACGGTGATGCAGGAGGAGGCCAAGTTCAACATCAACCCAAACGAGCACAAAATTTTCACAATATGATATTATGGTAACAGTGAAAATTCATATTAAAACAACTTTGGAGACTGTTTTAAACTGATATGTGAAAGATATTTAGGTCCCGATTTTGCAAAACAATGCAGACAGCAGCTATGGACTTTTATTTGCCGCTGTATTTACATGGGTTTTCAACACTGATGCAACCCATTTGTGTCAACATCTAGTCAACGTCAAAATGTTTGCTAGCAGGCTTCCTGGCTTTTGTGTTCTTGATCACACCACTCTTACTTTTTACCTTTATTTATCCTGGAAAAGTTGACCGATAGCACACATAAAGTCAAAGGTTTTTTTCTCTGCTTTCCTGAAGAGGATCATCATGTTGGAAGTGATTTCTCCATCGGCCTTTCACTCCTTCCACCATCTGCCGTTGGGATAAACTCTGAAAGCTTTAGCTCCGTTTGCTCTGGAAAAACAACAATCCTCTTCCTGTTTTATATCATAAAGCAATCTCCCTTTGTGCCGTAAAGCAATCCAGTAGATTCCCTACAATATCTGACCCATTGGTACACAACGTAAACTACAGTGTACCTGCCGGTACAGGCTGACAATCTTCTCAGCAATGGTAATTCTGTTAATTTCTCAAAATTAAAGTGGTAATGATTTATTGATGTTAAAATGCTGCCTGTAGCACCTTTAAGGAGCAACAAGTAACAGAAGCTCCGATACGACCAAAGGCAGGTCCTGTGTGTGTCATGCAGAAGAGCCTGATTCAAGGATGTGGCTCTAAGCGGATGAAGCTTGCGTCATTTCTTATCATTTGCCGTGTTCAGGCACTGCTGTACTGACCATGCAATTGTGATTCAGGACAGCAGCGTCGCTTCCCATCTTCCGTCATCGGCTGAAAACTCAGCCTCCCTCACATCACTCTCTTCCCACTGAGTTATATCCCCTCTCCCACATGCTCCTCTCCTTGGCTCCTATTTCTCTTATTTCTTTCCCTAGCTGTTCTCTCTTGCATGATGTTACTCTGTCATCACAGTTATGCTATCAGGGCACTGTGGCTCTGAACCTTGCACTCCTTACTATTGGCTGCTTGTAATGTTGATGATCTGTCTGAAAAAACTCTTAGGACTCAAACAACATTGGCAGATGAAGAGCTGTTATATTTACTAAATTTTTTCTAGGCTTTATTTAGACGGTATATTGTTTAATTTAGTGTGTATTAATTTTTTAACCCTAACCCTATCACTATTGCCATTATTGATAACCCTAATATGTTTAACTTTGTTCGTTTCTTACTGTCTATGTCATTCAACTGCGGGCTACTACAACTGAAGTTCCCTTATGGGAAAATAAAGGTTGTTCTGTTCTGTTCTGTTCTGTTCTGTTCCAGGAATTTAATCTTTTTCTAATGTTGGACTCATTGTTAGTTGCTCTGGATAAGGATGCCAGCTAAATGGCATTTTGTAAAAATTGTAAAATGTGATGTCATCAGTCCTAGGTGGGTGGAGTTTGGCTGGATGGACAAAAAGTTAATATATGGGTGTACTCATCTGCAATATAAAAGGGAAACAGAGAGAATTATTAATGTTTTGGAGAATCAAACCTGGAAAGAAAAATGTTTTTTAAAAGGGAATCCTGCATGATGAACTGAATCCAGAAACAACCAATTTGACAGTTTCAGTCTTTGAATTGTTCTCTATACAGTGGAGGGTTTTTCTGAGGACACATGCTCTGTTTTTCAGCACCGACCTGCTTCACTTTCCTGCTTTACTTTTGCACCCATTGGGGCCAATGGGTGCAAGTGGCTTTGCTCAAGGGTGCGGTAGCTGCTGATGGAGGGGAGAGAGTTTGCCCTCCGTACCATGGGAGCCCTTTAAACATCACAGAAGAATACAGGCATCAGAAATGTAAAACGGTACAACCAGCAGGAAAGGCACATCGGAGCGTAAGGGAGCTGGCGTTCTGACGAGCAGCTGCTACCAACATGTGCACTCTGCAGCCAGCAGCTCCTCACCGGCAGTCAGGCTGCTCATCACGGAGAACACTGCCAAGATTCAGCTCCATTTGACTTCCAAGACGATGGGACAGCAGAGTTAAACCAAGTGCCATCTATTTATAGAGCGCTTTTAATAAACAGGTTGGCAATGAAGTGCTTTACAGGACGCAAAGGACACAAAAACAGATAAGGATAATATTACATTAATGCGACTGTGTCATCCATCCACAACCAGAGGGACGAGTTGGTTGGAGTCATCCCAGACACATACAAACACGCAAACACACACACACACACACACATAAGAAGTGTGCAGCCTATACAAGTAGATACATGCACACACACATACACACATTTTCTCATGCACTCACATAAACACACACACACACACACACACACACACACACACACACATACATCCCAGGTGGTCAACGGGTGCTGTTTGCTGTCCTGACTGGATGTAATTTTATCTATTTTTATTATTTATTTATTTATTTATGGATTGATTGATTGATTGATTGATTAATTTATTCATTTATATATTTAATTTAATTTACTTATTTTAATTTGTTTTTTTAGTTTTTTTTTTAGACTAGCTCCCCAGATTCATATCATCTGTTCCCTAAAGAATCCTCCTAATGCCATTCCTCGCTTCTTTTTACAAGAAGAGACAGCTGATGTCGTCTTCCATGTATACAAAATGTTTCATAACCCTGCAGCAAGGATAAAATCATTGATAATGCATTAAAAAAACATCAGTACAACACTGGGCACATTCGGAAGAGCAATCTGTGTTTTTCCAGTATTTTTTCAAAGAGATCCTGGTAAGCACATTGTTTTTTTACACACTCCAAAATGAATTTTACTCTCAGTTAGCAAGAAATGTAACCACCAGTAGGTCCAGTGTGTCTGTGGAAAAAGTAATTATTTTATCTTGATTTCTGCACAACACTGACCATATGGCAGAAAGCATTTAAAGATAAAAAATATATATAGTATTGTTGAGTGAACAACGGCAGGGTTTGGGGTCAATTCATGAATGAACTCATTACTGTAATTCCAATTCAGCTGAGGAACTGGAATTAGAAAAAAACCTACAGGAAACAGAATTGGAATTGAATTGGAATTTCAGGAAGTTGAATTCAATTCAATGAAATTCCGTGAAATTCCATGTTTTGTTTTGTTTTTTCTTACCACATATGAGATTTATCTGAGAATATATCTGAGATCATTGTAATCCATACATTATGATTTAATGTGTTTGATTTGTTTAACTGTTTTATTTGATTCATAATGTTTGATTTATACTGTTTAGCGAGTCAAGACAAACTCTCTATAGAAGTGGAATTTCATGGAATTCAATTCTGTTTCCTGTCATTCCAATTCAATACACATTCTGTTTCCTTAGAGCATGATAAATTCCAATTCCAAATCCAGGAATTTAATTAGAATTTACCATGCATTCTCAGTTCAGTTCATGAATGGCTCCAACCCTGAACAACGGCCCAGCTAGAACCCCATCAGTATAACTAACTGCATGGGCTCCAAACCCATGGGGAGAAGCAGATAGCGTCCCTCTTGTTAGCATGAGTCATGGCCTGCATCATCCTCATATTGAGATGACCTCTTTGGCTTCCCACCAACCCCTTTGGTAATTTAGCAATACGAGCTGACAGGGCATTTTCTACTGTGATTACAGGGATGAAGAAGCACCCACAATCACAATAAATTACGTCTTCAGTGGTGTTCTGGCTTGTAAACAGCAGTTACCGCCATGTGTACTTTCTGAAAAGTTGTCTTCAAAGTAGACTTTAAACATCAGAATGGAGAAAAAAAAACAGAAAAAGCAAGAAAGCTATAGCTAACTAGCTCCCTGGTTACAGCAGGGCTTTGGGACACCGTGCTATTAATGCACTTTCAGAGACTGATATATCACCTTGATCTTAGTTTCTGCTGAGTAAACTCAAACGTAAACACGGAGCTGTTTGTTTAACAAAAAAGGCAACTCAGAAATCCACCGTCAATGGGGATTATAAGTCAATACAAATCAATTATGAGAGATGGAGTGGTGCCTTTTGTTGAAAACGCACAGCTTTTGAGAGATGTAGGCAATTACTAGGTTTAATCATGTTACTTTGTCTGCAGTGTGCAAAACAAGAAAGTGCTTATCTGGATTTCTTTGAAAAAGACAAAGGAGAAGGCACACACCCACAGGCACACATATAAAGACACACACACATACACACACACACATGCACACAAAGCGGAAATGCAGCTCTTATGTCTGGGCTGGGCGGGGATGGAGGGGTCGGGTTGACTGACGGTGCTTTGTTCATCCATCCGGCCCTTCTGCCTGTAAATGCAATCCAATCCAATCAACTCTGGGGGCCGGGGACAACACACACACACACACACACACACACACACACACACACTCTCACAAACACAGGAAGACATGCAAACACACACACACACAACACACAAAAACCCCACGGTCCCAAAGGGGCAGATGCTCCAGAGGTCTGACAAGGCAATCACAAGACCTTATCCATCACAACTGACAGAGGAAGAGGAGGAGAAGAGAAGAAAGGGAGGAGGAGGGAGGAGGAGGAGGAGGAGTGGAGGAGCTGAAAAGAGCATGAGAGGATGGGCGGAGGAGGGGAGGGAGATATGAGAGTTGAGGGTATACAACAGAGAGCAGGAGAGGTGGTAATAAAAGAGGCGAGGGAGCGGAGTAGGAATGATGGGAATCAGGACAGAAGGGGGATGATCATGGTGGGTGGGATCAGGGGGGGGAGATACAGCTGCTGGGAAAATGTATGCGCCAACATTGGCCTTTACTGATTTTCAATAGAAACAAGTTCAGGGCGGATGCAGGAAAAAATGGCTTTCACTGTTTGCGTTATTATACAAATGTCTGGGTGAAGAGGTTACAGACAGAGAGACAGACACAGAGAGAGGGGAAGAGACGGAGAGAGAAAGAGAAAGAGACAGGGTTACGATTGTTTTTTTATTGCTACTTTTATTGATTAGCACTGTTTTGCTTTGGCAACACATGCTGGAATATTTAATGCCAATACAGCTCTTTTGAATTGAACTGAACTGAACTGAACTGAAAGAGAGACAAAGACAGAAATGGAACCCTTGAATACAGAGGTGGGGACTCAAGTCACATGACTTTGACTTGAGTCAGACTTGAGTCACAGTTTTAATTGCTTGAGACTTGACGATGCACAAAGAGAAGACTTGAGACTTGACTTGACTTGGGTTCTGGTGACTTGGGACTTGACTTTGACTTGAAACGGTTCTTGTGTTTGTGTAAATGACTTGGATTTAAAGTGATGAGATTTGTTCCACCAGACGACTGAATTTAAATTCTCTGAATTTGTATGGAATGATTGAATTTATTGAAGTTGAAACTGATTATAGAAATCAAACTCATGATGCTCTTACCAAGTTTTTATCCTATTAAAACCAT
This sequence comes from Centroberyx gerrardi, assembly GCF_048128805.1. NCBI lineage: Eukaryota > Metazoa > Chordata > Actinopteri > Beryciformes > Berycidae > Centroberyx > Centroberyx gerrardi. Next base: position 8,502,405 of record NC_136001.1, on the reverse strand, counting down.
ATTGCATTGAAAAGTCCTAGATATTTAGTTTTCTTTAAGATATTAAATTGATATTGGACTCTTGATTTGTTCCGACTTTGTTCTACATTTAGACTTGAGACTTGAATTGAGACTTGTGCCTCAAGACTTGAAAAGGAAAAGGGGCAGAAGAAGGCGAGGTACAACACACTTAGAGCCATTATAAACAATAATGCCAAGACCATTATGTCATCTGTTAGTCAATGCTGGGAAACGAAAAAAAAAATCAAAACTAAACCCACATACACAGAAACCATGAGTAATTTGTCCCGCTGATCTGACCAGAAATCGCCGCAGTTTCATGCTCGTTTTCACACGTACATGTTCACAACTTTGCACAAACTGCATACAAATGCGTGAGCTCATCGATCAGGTCCTACGCAAAATGGAAAAGGTGTGTGTGACACAAACAGGAAGCTGGTGGTGTGGCATTTGTGGTTCAGTCAGGAGTTCAAATAGCTGTCCTCAGGTTGTCATGGGAGACTGAGAAGGAGGAAGGAGGATGATAGGATTGGAGAAAGGGTAAATAAGGACAGAAGGAAGGGGATAAGTTGCATTGATAGATAGATAGATAGATGGGGGAAACTAAAGTGTCATCAGCAGCGTAAGTAAAGATAGAAAGAGTATAATGAAAAAACTATTGGAAATGTGTTTTTTTTTAATGGCTCTTTCATATTTTTGGGTCATTCCTGGGGGATTGAGCAGGAAGTGGAGATAATAGGATTTGGCAGAGGGCAGAAACAGACAGCAGGAGGAGAGGAGGTGTTGTATAGAGGGGCTGGATTAACAGAGGTTGGATAGTTGGTCCTTTGAACCGGCGGTCCCACCTCTAAGCCACCATCTGCCAGCATGGTGCCATGACCCATGGCTAAGGTATTAGTTATCCCATTACAAAGGCTCCGATGGTCTGAGAAGGGCTGCAGCGTGTGTGTGCGTGTGTGTGTGTGTGTGTGTGTGTGTGTGTGTGTGTGTGCGTGTGTGAGGACAGGAGACAGAATGTGCACCCAAAACACACCTGTCTTATCATCCTAAATCACAAAGTGGGGCTGCAGCAGAGAAGAGGATCCCATCCCCACTAATTGAGATGTTGTAGATTCACCCTATTTTCCCAAATTAAAGGTTAAATGTGTAATATTTCTTTTCAACCATTGTTGACTACAACCAGGGTCCTTCAAAGATCTTGTATCTCAAAAATGTAAACATTTAATGAATTGAAAAAACAATGGCTGATTTTCCATTGATACCTGTACATTTTTTATATTTTACACTCCATTTTTAATGGTTTGGCTCTGTGTTTGGGTAAAGAAACATTTTATACACATGCAGGGAAATAGCAGCTGTTAGTTGCAGTAAAAAAGTATAAATTTGAGATATGAAGTTTCTGCAAGATGCTCAAACCGTATATCCTCTTACTTTTACAACACACAGTAACTCCTCACAGATCTTCTCGTCCCTGTCTGGAGAGGTACATACGCTCAACAGTTAACAACAACGACAGCAGCAGCAGGCGCCATCAATATCATCAGATAGATGTTTTTATTATTAATTACTGTTAGACCAAGCAGACAAGTGCTTAGATGGGCAGGCAGACCGACAGGAAGGAAGGCAGATGTGCAGACTGACCGGCAGAAAGAGGACAGACAGGCAATTAGGCAGAAAGGCAGATACACACACACACACACACACACACACACTCTTGCGCTTGTCCTTATGAGGACCTTCCATTGACAACATTCATTCCTTAACCCATAACCCTAACATTAACCCTCACAACTACATGCCTAACCATAACCCTACCATAAACTAAACCTAATCCTAATCCTAATCTTAACCCTAAACCCAAATCCTAACCCTAAACTCATCCCTTCAACAACTGAGAACCAGCCAAAATGTCCTCACTTTGAAAAAATGCCCTCACTCCAAAGGTCAAAAACTCAAACTGGTTCTCATAAGGATAGAAATACAAGAACACACACACACACAGAGTTAAACACAGCGACAAAAGCACTAACACAGCCAGGCTCAAAAGCTATTTCAATAAACTCCTCCTGACTACGAGTTTTTGAACATGCAACCCTTGCTGCACCGACTAAAAATACCCCGGCAATCCTGTAAAGGAGAATAAAGCCCCCCATTGTTCCTGACAAGGCTCTGCCTCTGCTTGGGCAGACAGGGGGAGGCCGCGTTCCAACATGCAAACTCGCACCCTCATATGCTCCCTCATAGGAGATCCCCTGTGACTAGGCTGGATGTTAACGGCAAGGGAGTACAACCGCGATAAACGGTCAACTCTCAGATCTGTGAGAGGGTCAAGAGAGATAAATGAGGTCACTTTGGAGGGAAGACCTTTGAGAAATGAGGAAGCATTCGTAGGAGCGGTTTATGAAAATGTATCGCCAAGCAGAGAGGCCGCTTGCCGGCAGCGTGGCGCGCAAACCGAACAATACAACAGATTTCTAACAAGCCCAAAGAGGGATGGGTTTAGCTGCTGATGAAAGCTGGCTAAATATCACAGCTGTCTGTGGCTCAGAGGAGAGGAGGGGAGGATGATGAGGGAGGGGGGAGGTGAGGGAAGAGGGAGGAGGGAGGGGAGGAGGGAGGAACAGAAGGAGAGGGAGAGTTGGTGGTGGAGGAGGAAAAGGGTGGAAGGAATCTGAGGAGAGGAGGAAATGGAGGGAGAGCTGGTGGTAAAGGAGAAGGGGCAGGAGGAGGCGAGGGGAGAAGAAGAGAGGAAGAAGAAGAGGAGGAAAGGTAGAAGAAGGAGGGTGGAAGGAATCTGGGGAAGAGAGAAGGAGCTATTTTTTTGGAATGAGGAGAGAAAGAAGTCGAGGAGTAAGAGGAGTTGGTGGTAGAGGAGAAGGAGCAAGAGAAGGAGGAGGGAGGAGAGAAGGTAGAGGAAGAGGAGAAGGAGGGATGGGATGGGGTGGTGGCGCTGGAGGAGGAATTATTTTGGAAAGAGGAGGAAAAAGAACAGGAGAGTAGACGGAGGAGGTTGGTGGTAAAGGAGAAAGGTGGAAGGACTTCTGAGGAAAGGAGGGTGAGAAAGGGGAGGAGGAGATGGAAGAAGAGGAGCTGGTGGTAGAGGAGAAGGAGGTGAGGGATGAAGGTAGAGGAAGAAGAGGTGGAGGAGAAAGAGGAGTTGGCGGTAGAGGAGGAGAGGCAGGGGAAGGAGGAGGGTGATGGGAAGATGAGGAAAGGAGGATGAGGAAGAAGAGGAGGAGATGGAGGAAGAAGAAGGTAGAGGAGAAGGAGCAGGAAGAGGAGGAGGTGAGGGAAGAAGGAGTTGGTAAAGGAGGAAGGTGGAAGGAATTATTTTGGAATGAGGAGGGAAAGAAGAGGAGGAGGAGAAGGAGTTGATAAAGGAGGAGGGTGGAAGGGTGAGGAAGGAGATGGAGGAAATGGAGGAAGAGGAGGTGGCGGTAGAGAAGAAGAAGCAGGCGGAGGTGAGGAGAAGAAAGGCGAGAAGGTAGAGGAAGAGGAGGGGGTGGTGGAGGAATGGGAAGGCGGTGGTGGAGGAAGGAATCTGAGGAGAGAGAAGGAATTATATTGGAATGAGGAGAGAAAGAAGAGGAGGAGGAGGAAGAAGGAGGAGTCGGTGGTAGAGGAGTAGTAGGAAGAAGTAGGAGGACAAGACTGATTGCTCACAGCGTGGCGTGCCGACACAACAACACAACAGATTCCTCACCAAGCTGGAGAAGGATGGGGTTTAGCTGCTGATGAATGGTAGTTAAATATCACAGCTGTCTGCCGCTCTGAGGGGAGGAGGAGGAGGAGGAGGAGGAGGAGGAGGAGGAGGAGGAGGAGAAGAAGGAGAGTACTGAAGGGTCAACGGGAAACTACGAAGGACCAGAAATAAAGAATATCGAAGGACATGAGGATGAGGAGAGAAAGAGGAATGGTAAGAGGAGGAGAAGATGGTAGCGGAGGAAGGAGGGATCATACAGAATCGGGGGGGGGGGGGGGGGGGGGGGGGGAGAGAAGAGGAGCATGAGAAAGAGGAGAAGGAAGGAGTAGCAGGTGGTGTTTACCGTCAGAACAACACAAGAGATTCCTAACCAGCGTGGAGAGAGATAAGTTTAGCTGGTGATGAATGGCGGCTAAATGTCACAGCTCCGAGGATAGGAGGAGGAGGACGAGGAGGAGGAGGAAGAGGAGGAGAAAGTGTCGGTGGTAGAGGAGAAGTAGCAGGAGAAGAAGCAGGAAAGGAAGCTGTTGATGAACTACAGAAGATAGGAGGAGAAGGATGAGGTGGAGGAGGAGGAGGTGCAGATAGTCAAGGATCAGAGGGAGCGGAAGGAGGAGAAGAAGAAGATGGAAGGGAAGGAGGAAGAGGAGGAGGAGGAGAAGAAAGTATTCTCAGGAGGTGGAGAGAGGAGGAGTCATACACAATGGAGATGAAGAGGAGTAGGGAGGAGGTGGTGATGGACTAGAAGACAGAGGAGAAGAGAAGAGAGGAGAAGACAAAAGTGATGAGGAGAGGAGGAGCAGCAGGAGGAAGAGGATGGGGAAGAAGCGGGAGATGATGAATAGTAGGAGGGGGAGACAGAAGGGGAGAAGAGGAGGAAGAGGAAGGCAGGAAAGAGACTTTTAATTACAGAAACATTTTTTGGAGGCAGAGCTGCTGTGGAGGCAGAAATAATCTCATTGGTTGAGTTAAACTTCAGTGGGCGGAGCCAAACAACCTCAGTTTTTCTGGCTAAGTAGCCCAACATTAGACTGAAAAAGAGGAAGCAGGAGGAGGTTGAAGAGATGGAGAGATAGATCCGAGGCGGAAGAGAGAGGGGAAAATAAAGAGACTACATAACTACATTTTATTTATATTAAAAGTTATATTACTTCATTTAAACTTTCACTTCACAATTCTGAAAAGGGAGACAAGAGAAAGCGAGAGAGGGAGAGAGGGAGAGAGGGAGAGAGAGAGAGAGAGAGAGAGAGGGAGAGAGAGAGAGAGAGAGAGAGCATCTGGATAATTCATTGAGGAATTCAGCTTGCACCATACCGCACATTTCCACCACCCATACACTATTAGGTGCTCTGCAGTTCTACCAGTCTGTGTTTTTTCATCTGGGTCATTCAGGGAGGGAGGGGGGAGGGAGGGGGGGTGGCAATGCATACTCCTCCCATTGATTTTAGCCTCCTAATGGATTTCATTGGAGCTCCCATGATTCCACATTAATATTTCATCAGCCCTCCATTTCCTGCCTACCGCTGTAAAAGCCTCAGCACCACCAGCACCATCACTGCTGCTACTGCTGCTGTCGGATTACCGCAAACAGGGGAGCGTGTGTGCGTGTGTGTGTGTGTGTGTGTGTGTGTGTGTGTTGGAGAGACAAAGGGGAGAGAGAGAAGGGGGGGGGGGGGCAGATTGTGTACAGCAGAACAGAGTGAAGACAGGAAAGGAGAGAGAGAAAGAGGGAGATAGATAATGAGGGAAAGAGGCAGAGAGTTTCCATAATCAAAGGCCACACACTGAGAGACTCTGAGTCACCCGTAGAGCATCTAATGAGTTGAATTTAGTCTATTGACTCCTCAGAAGCTTGCTTTTCCACTGCGGGGCCAAACGAGGCTTTATTAGGGCCAGAAAAAAAAAAAATCTAAATGTTTATAACACAAGATCACAAAGACTGATAAAATGTTTCAAACCTGAGATCACAAGGAAACTCTAGTTAGCTGACAAATCTGAATATTGGCAAAAATATTTTTTTTAAAAAGAATCACACAGATGTTTCGCTGAGAGTGTGAGTGTGTGTGAGTCCAGGAGAAGTCCAGGCTAGCTCCAGTTGGCCCCCTAGTGGAAACTAAGCTATTGAATTCCTTCTCCAATGTTTCCCATTTGTTTTCTCCATGCAGCAGGAGCAGAGAAATGTTTAGTTCAGAGTCCAAACACCATCGCTGGATTTTGTTTTCCAGCCCCAGAGCTGATTCAGTTGCAAAACACATGCTTATATATCAAGATATAAGGTCATATAATGAGTGTACATGCGTGTATATATTTGTCTGTTACAACTGTCTGCCCTGGTATAAAAAGGTCAAACTATACATATGTTCACACCAAGCATATTTGGAGCGGTTTATTCAAACTCTAGAGCATTTATTCCTTGGTTCGTTTGGGCGAAGTGAGAACAATGTCCTTCAAACTCAGGTGGCACCAAGTAACTGAAAATGCAGACCTCTCCCAAGAGAACTGTGGTGCAGTCTGTTAGTGAGAACATAATCCCAACCGACTACAGGCAGCGATTCCAACATGCAAGACTTTATGGTATAAGATAGATATGTTGGCACCTGATAGCCAGCAGTTCCTCATGCTTGTAAAGCCTCGCAGAACAGAACTGATGGTCATATTCAGCTATTTCTTCATATGTTCTTAACTGGTATGAACACCAGAGAAGGGAAATTACAGGAAAGAGCGCAAACAAGTCCATCATGCTTAGCTGAAGTTACAGAGACTGGAATCAGGTTTGTTTTGACAACAAATCCATAACCATGCAGGATGACAGGTCACCAAAACTCTGTCCAATAAACAAGCTTCTTGGCAGGGTGAACCTAAATGCAACAAAGCACACTTTCCCACTATGGTTCAGACCAAAGACAACCGACTGCAGGTCTGATCGCACCCTTAGAGTGAACAAGTATTGAATCCAATAGATCACTATGTAAATAAAGCCAGTAGTAGTATTAGTGCAACGGTGTTTCAAAAGGCATCGTCGCTTGTCAACATCTAGGTTTGATTGAGTTCAGTCTGAATGTTAAATTCTGTGGAGGCTCTTCGTCTTTTCCCAGCCTTGTTTTCAAGTTATGGAAAGAGGAGATTAGGTAACTGCAGTCAACTGTCTGGTGCCTTCAGGCTCCTCTGAGTCATCACTGTTTTCCCTTTCTTTGCTTATACCGCCCCCTAGTGTTCAAACACGCCATGTGCGGGGAGGTAAAGGAGGATGGCATTCCCCTGGATAGCACAAACTATTACATTATTACTTCCTGTTTGGTAACTAGAGAATTTCCCTTGTTAAATCTCAACTTATCAAATAACACAAATACCTAATTTCTGTGCTAGATGGTCAGAAAAGCTAAAGCAGTATGTTATAATTCTCAACATGAAACAAGTGCTGTGAATACAAGAGAAAATTGAGGAGAAACTATAGTAGTTGATGGGCAAAGCCCAATACGCATGACATGTAAATGAGATTTTCGTAAAATAAAATGGGGATGGTTCACACACAATGAGTGTGTTTGTGTCCAAGACAGCCTGAACTATATGGGGAACTCTCAAACATGTCAATGCAGAGAATCCAGAGAGACAGAACACATAAATCCTTCAGGATGATGTCTCAGCAGAAGAAGAGTAACCAGAGACAGTCTGGCTCTATCAGCTCCCTAAAAACTCCTAATGTTACTTATGACTGGTGATCTGTATAACCCAATGTTTAGTTGGTATACATTTTGTGACTACTCCAAGTAAGGATAAGATTGATGATTGATTAAGATAGATGATGAAATTGACTGATCCTGGAAGAATTGTTACTCTGTTCTGTTCTTATTAAAGAAAGAAGCTATTATTTCACTTAAGGTGTTTTGGCTCTTCCTTGCACAGCCTGATCCCAGTGAAAGATCCCCCCTAATTGTTTTAAAATGTCTTTATTTATGCAAAATAGATAGTGGGTATTATTACTTGACTGTCTTGCATATAGTCTGGTTTGAATTTACCCCTAAAAATCCTACAAGTTACAACATATAGGGTATAATAACATGAATTACACTGCACAGAAATGAGTTAGTCAGAAAAAATGAAACCACTCCATCCATTCTTAGAAAGAAGAGCATAAAATGTTTTATTACATTTTTCCATACAGGATACATGTTCTAATGTTGACAGAAAACAAAACCAGATGGATCTGTGTACAAAACCGATTGTCGTCATGGAGAAGAACGCTACCTGGTCTGTGTAACGTCTTCGGCCATAACACAGTATGGTACAAGTTTAGATGAGACAGCAACAGGGGTACGCATTTACAACGGGTCATTCTTCACAGAGCCTCGTTATAAAAAGTAGTGTTGTTTTTTTTTACAGAGCATTGTACCAAATAGGAATAATTATATGATTGGTGTGGTGGCAAACATTCAGCAGCGTGTGTACCAGTGTTTCCACCGGATAGTTCTATTTCTTAGGGATTTTCAGGAGAGTTTTAGTGTGATGTGGACTAAATGAAGAGGCTTTATTCCAAAATGAGGTATCCACCATTTGAAAAAAAAAAAAAAAAAGGTGGAAACGAGAAACTAAACACAAAACCCAACTCTGTTTAAAGCCTGACATCAGCTTTTTACCTTTTAGATGTCAGGCTTTACACAGATTTGAGTTTGGTGTTTAGTTACACTTTAAAACAAGTTATGGGATCTTTTGAAAATAGTAAGTCACTTAAGTCCTTGATTGATGACACATTTTTACAGATTGGACACCTTTTTGAAAGATAGTAGATAATATTTTCCCCCCAAAAAAGGATATACAGAACTATTCAAACTCAATTTCAGGACAAGACAGCACTTTCTGAGGGAAACACTGCTATCCACCTTAAGGTTTCTACCTCTCCAAGTCGGTTTGCTTTAGCGTATATTTTTCTTCATCAAACACATTCAAGCCAGAGATCGACATACGCCGCACTGAGCATGTTTCAAAAGAGCAATAAATAGATAAATGAGAGTTAACACTAGGAAACATACTGTATGTACAGTGGTGGTTGAAACAAAAGCACAAGTCAAGCTGTAGTGTTGTACATTCAAGACAGGGGAAGTAATGACTAAAAACATATGATGGAAAGGATAACTTGGGCAATTTGCTGGACGACTTTTCCCAAAGAGCCTTACAGTACCATGAGTGAATATGTTTTATGTGGGACTGGGACCAAAACAACCAATCCAGTTAGTGCTTTTCTGTCTGAGTTTAAAGGGGGGCTAAACTATGGCCTAAAAGTGTTCTGCTTTTTTTTATTAAATGAATGTTTAAGGTCTATTTTGATGTTTCAAAATATACCAACATCCCATTACATCACCTGTAACAGTGCTAGATGCTGCCCCACATATCCTGTTACAAGACAGACACTAACAGAGTCAAGTGTTGTTCCAAAATAACATTTGAAGAATGTTATACCTTTGCTTTCAAAATGATAGAATAAAACAAATGAAGTTTTGTTCCAAATTGAGATATCCTGTTTTTAAAAAGTGACATCTTAGTCTTTAAAAAAAAATTGCCAGCACAAACATTCACAATAGTACTTTTCCTATGATAGAAGATAAGTCAGTTTTTTCAACTTTATGTACCGACTTTTCTGTGTTTTACAGATATAAATGATTGGACATCTAACATTTTTTAACAGAACTCTTCATATGGATATATATGGACAGATTGGCAAATTAGTGTTGAATACACTCGTCCCCTACTTGCAGATGCCCATCCAAACCATGCACTTTTAGGTCTATTTTATATTTTATTAGTCTGTCACAATGTTGACTTTTACATATTTAGCTGTTTTTGCTGTCAACAAACTGTAAAATGCTGAGACTTAGAACACTAGGTGCCTATTACATCATCATGTCTCTGTTCTTCTAGATGAACTGAATTCCCATTTACTTAATTGGTACAATTAAGATATCTGAGAACGAACGTCTGAGGATGTTGTCATGGATATAAGCATTGGTACAGTGCAGGCAATAAAGCGCAGAACGCCGATGTGTTTCCATAGCAAACGTTCCACTGAGCCACAGCTGTGTTGAACCTTCCAACTTTATCATTTCCATGACAACAACAGCAAAACTCTATGGCAGCCATCTTAGGTGTACAGAAAAAAAGATTCCCTTTTCTATTCTGATTCTCTGGCCTCTATTGTCTCATTCATTATGATCAGAAGGGCAAAGTGGTTTAAATCAGGGCTGTTTCCCCAAAACATGTCTTGGCACTAAAAATTCACTTAACATTGAAATTAGAAAATGAAGTCACTGCCAATTTAATTACACAAATCCCAAGATGATACTAGTACTAAGATGCATTTGGGAAGCTGGGTACAGCACCGCTACGCTGAAATATACCTGATAAAAAACACAGTTTCAACTATTTTGGGAATGCTTGAAGTGAATTTGACTTACATTACCATGCATGTGTTGTTCTTTTTTTTTTGTTTTTTGAGGCAATTAAAGAGCCTGGGGAAATACATCAAGAGCACCTCAAAGTTGATGCAATTATTTGAAATCCACATCAAAAACACATTTTGTGTATTTCACAAAAACACTCACAGCATCATTGTTTCATTCGCTTACAATTGGACCGGCCTATCAATGATGTTAGTGCTAAAACACGAGGGAAACAGAAGAAGAATGCAGATCTTTTGAGGCTCAGCCATTGGCGGATGGAAAAAAAGAGGGATGGATGGATAAATGGATGGATGGATGTGTTTAAAAAGTGAATTTAAAAAAAACAGTATACAATAGTGTAAGCAGTAACATCTGAACCAGTAATATGATCAGACCCCAGTATGACAAGAGCACTGCTGAACATGTCGCCTCAGCCAACGACAATCGCTTCAGTTCACAGTCAAGTGAACATCGGTGAAACCAAGTCACTGAGAGGGATGTGTATTTTAAAAGACAGAAAAATATAACTAACTTTTTCTTTTCCCGCATGCAACAACAGATCACACACACTCACACACACACACACACACACCTTTCAAAGTGAAAGAAAAAACTGGAATGGTTCAATTTATAAAAACACTAACTATGTAAAATATACAGTCACGGAGAGGGGAGAGGAAATTCACTTTTGTCTGTACTGGCCACAGTAGCTGGTGCGTCTAAAAATACAACATCAGAACAGTTTAAACCTGCGAAAGTGGCCAGCAGAGGAGACAAACGAAAGTAGCCACAGCCAAACTTAACTCTCAGTTGGCTGGTGGCTGGCACCACTTTCCCGTCTGGTTTACAGTACAATCATGTTGAATAAAACCTCCTAGTCCCACTACTGTTGGATATATTCTACCAACTTGGTCAGTTCCATACAAAACAGACATATAAAGCAAACGGCATAAAAACAAACCCCCTCAGATTTAGTGTTGTATGTTACAGCTTAGGGTATAAAAACAACGGCATCGCCTGTAAGTACAGCAGGCCTGTACATTTATGTCCTCTCTCCTTAAAGTGTCTTCAACACACACCATTTAAAAACTTCAGTTCCCAGCATTCCAAGGAACCACGACCGTTCATTTTTTTCTGCCTATGGTGGAAATGACAACGCAGCCAACACCAGAGAGTGAGTGAGAGATAGAGGGGGAGAGAGAGAGAGAGAGAGAGAGAGAGAGAGAGAGAGAGAGAGAGATAGAGGGAGAGAGAGAGAGAGAGAGAGAGAGAGAGAGAGAGAGAGGGAGAGAGAGAGGGGTAGTGTAATTGGTTGTGTTTCATTTATAAAGATACTGACGGACTAAAACAATAAAATGCATCTTTGTTTTCCTCTAAAAACAACATGGAAGTATTTGTGTGGTAGTTACCAAGCTAGTCTCTTCTCAGTTCTGTGTGTGTGTGTGTGTGTGTGTGTGTGTGTGTCTGTGTATTCGAGTGTCTGTAAGTGTATGCGCACCTATTGTCTATCAGTTTAGGTCAGTAAGCTTTAAAAATCAGTTAGTGTCGTTGACGATTACAATAACCATGTGTTCCTCATCCAGATTACCCACAGTCCTTTTGGCTGTCTGGAGGTACTGCTGGGAAAACTCTCCAGGAGGGAAGGCGTACAGCATCGCCCCTGCCCCCCCCTCTTTGGCCGCGGGGAGGCTTATAACCCCGGCCGCCTCCTTGTTTCGCAGGTAGGTCACCAGGTGACGAAGCAAGCGCACCTGGAGTCCTGGCTCGGGCGGAGGGGCCTGGCGGTCGATGGGGCCCTGGAGGGCCAATAGGATAGCAAACCCGTCAGGGCGCCCTTGTTTGATGCGGCGCGTAACTTCGTCAAGTCTGGTCTGGTCCATGCGGAGCCTCTGGGCGATCTTCAGCTGGCTGGGCTGGTTTTGGCTCTGCTGCTTCAAGCTGTCCTTCATCATGGCGTTGAAGAAGGAGGCGCCTCCCTCCAGCATGTACAGCTCCGTGGGGAAACTGCTGTTCTTCAGCGCAAAGAAACCGTGCCACGACTTGGAAAGGCCGGCCTGGGCGAACTCCGACAGCGTGCTGGGAGAGGAGGTGTGTGTGTCCGTGTGCATCGGAGGAGAGCTGGCAGCGGTGATCTCGCTGTTTCGATGGTGATGGTTGTTAAGGTGCTCGCTGGAGGATCTCTTGTTGTGGTGGCGGCCGGAGGTCAGCGCGACGTCTTCTTCAGTGGTGGCAGACGGTCGCCCTCCTCCACCGCTGTCGGGGGAGTGGTCTCTTGGCTCTGTGGTGGAGTCGGGGGCGCGAACCCGTGCTCGATCCGGACTGGCCTCAGGAGACACGGCCCCTACCTGGCCTCGAACCTTAGACCTCCCCCTCTCCTTTTCCCTCTCTCTCTCCCGCTCTTCTGTCTGTCTTTCAGCGGACAGACTCCGACTCCTGCTCCTCCTCCTGTTCCTCCTCTCCTTTAGCCAGCGCTCCCTGCTCCTGCTGCGGCTCCTCGCTCCTCTCCCGGCTCTCCCAAACGCCTCCACCCCCCCAGCTCTCCTCTCCAGGCTGCGAGTGGGGCTGCTGGGGTAGTCTCTCTCCAGCACAGCCCGCTCTCTTTCCCTCTGGGAGAGGAGGCTGTGGGTGGGAGGCGAGGAGCGGTCCCTCGCTCCCCTCAGCTCCCGTTCCAGGCTGCGGTGGCGGCTGTACGCCTCCCCGAGGAGGTCATAGTGGGAGGGGAGCGGGACGGGGGGCTGGTAACCTGGGGGGAACAGACGAGAGGGACTCTCCTCGACTTTGGCAAAGTCCACCCTCAGACGCCGCTCGGGGCCGCCTAAAGGGAAGCCCCTCATCTGGGTACAGGCGGCTTGGGCAGCGTCCAAACTTTCATACTGAATGTATGCGAAATTGTCCCCTTTAACGTAGTCGATGTTCCTTATGCTTCCGAAGCGGTCGAACTCCCGAGCGAGGGCGGCGAGGGAGTTCCCGGGTCCGAGGCCGCCCACCCAGAGCCGTGTGGTGGGGTTCGCTTTGCCGTAGCCGATTTTCACCGGGTTGCCACCGATCACCCGACCCTGCATGGCCACTTTGGCCCGGTGCGCCATGTCCAGGTTCTGGAACTTCACAAAAGCGTAGGCCCCGCCCTGGCCACGCGCCGGCCGCTTTATCACTACATCCTCAATTATCCCATACTTGTCAAATCCCCTCCTCAGTTCCCCCTCTGTAACATTATGATCCAAGTTTCCAATAAAAAGGTTACTAGTTGCCCTCTGATCGTCTTCAGGTTTTAAATCCTCCACTACTGGCATAGGAGGGAAGCCATAGGGCCGGCCCCTCTCATCCAGCATACCATAATAATCCAAGATCCGCTCCCTCTCTCTGCTCAGACCCAGACTCTCCAAGGCGTAATGTCTGGCTCTGATGTCTCTAATGTTGCTGACCCCCGGCGCCGGGGGTGAGAGGGAGCGCTGTCGGTACGGGTACGGAGCGTGCACGGGTAAATAACCGACATCCGGCGGCGTGACGCTTCGCCTCCTAACGTACATGGGTTCAATTTTAAGTTGGCGGTCGCCCAAAACTAACCTGGAGGATTTGGCGTGTCTGGCCTCCTTGGCGTCCTCCGGATGCCGAAAATTCACGTACGCGATCCGCCCCAGCTCCGGCGTGTGCGAGAGTTTCACACTAACGTCCCCGAACTTTTTGAACTCGTGAAATAGCGCGTCCTCCACGTCCTCGTCTGAAACCTGCGAGCCGAGGTTGCTGATGAGCAGGGTTTTGTATTCCAGGGTGCCTGGCCTGGCGCCGGGGACCTCCGCCGCCGTGGTCCGCAGCGGCGGACGACCGAGGAGGCTGAGCTCATGTCGGTGGTGGAGCTCCAAGGCGGCCGCCCGCTCCTCCCTCAGCCGGGGATTCTCTCGCTCTCTGCTCCGGCTCCGCTTGTGATATCCCCGGCTCTCCGCCAGCAGCAGAGCCAGCGGGGGTGGCGGCAGTTCCTCTCTCCGTGCACTCTCCCGTTCCCTTTCCCGTATCCGTTTAGCCAAAGCCCTGGACGGACTAGTCTCTCTCCCGGCCTGTCTCTTCATTTTCAAATGATGATGGAGCCCAAACTTTTCGGTGTCTGCAAAGGGAATCCGGCCCGGGGAGCAGAATCCAAGGGTGTTAGCAAAAATAAGCTAGCAAACGAGGGCTTCGGCAAAGGAAAGCTAACGCTCGAGACACTGTACAATAGCATATATACCGAAATAAAAGCATAAACTCGTTTAAAAACATGTCAGCATCAGAGGATCTGCACCGACGCCGCCATCTTGGACAATAGGAATGTGCGCTTTCCCTTGATGGGCGGGGATTGTCATGACGCAACTGGAGCGGCCGTCGTGACGTATCACGCTTTAACAAATTCTGGACATCACCAATTCTGGACATCATCACAAATTTAGGATTTTGGAGACACGAAATAATTCGGAAGAAATATCTGTAGGGTGATATACAAAATGCATTTATATCATGGATGTGACGAGGTCAACTCAAAGAGCAGGAAATAGGTAAACTATAGCAGTAATACTAGGAAAACTAGATCCATTAAATATGAATGGGAGTTGTGTAACTACAAAGACTGGGATCCTACAGAAAATACTAAAAATCAAATTTTTTATTTATTTAAAATTCAAACAACGTTAATATTTTAATCAAACGGGGACTACCATTTGATTCCATTTGCTGTATTGGTCTCATCATAAAAAGCTTTTTATGCTGTATTCATTCAAACTTTTAAGCATTTTTGACAGATTTTCTGAGCAGCAGTCGCAGGTTTGATAGGTAACTTATGTAATCCATTAGATAAGTCTGGTTCAGTATTCAAACCTGATTATTTTTGGTACTTTTGGACACCAGCGCCATACCCATTCAAAATAAGGGGGCATGTGCCCACTCAGATATTTGATATTTGATATCTAACATCTGTATGTATTTATGATTTTAACTGATTCATAGATTACCTCGGTAAAAACTCCCCTCCTTCCTCATGTCAATAAGATATCTGAACATACAGCTATTGCCAAATTGGCAAGTCCCTTTCATATGCAGTTTTATTATGTATTTTCTCCAATGACTGGTATTGTGGACATGCTTGTATGAATCTGTGCCCCCTCAAATATCTTGGGTGCTCTATAGTTACTTCTGAAAGCCTTACCTTGCCTTCATTAGTTGTTACTGCCTTCATTAGTTGTTAGTTGGTAACAACTAATGAAGATCCAAGTAAACAATAAGTATTTGTATCTATTATTACATATGATTTCACAATCAAAATGCCTAAATTTCCCTTCAGACATGCTTCTGAGTAATCCAACAAGTAGTCAACTAATTTTCAAAACTCTCTGTACTCTTATTACTGTTTTTTTTTTTTTTATAATAACTTATTATTTACTATTTTTTGTAATCAGATTACTTTAATCTCATTAAATGAACTTCATTACAACCCAACCCTGGTCACAGGACAATAAATAGTTCAGGGAAATGACAACATCCTAATACTCCAGGTACAAGTTTTTCATATTTTAATGAAAAAGTATAGTAGTAGCACAGTTGTAATAAATGATCGGGCCTTACACGAAAGGTCAAGGTGAAAGAACAGCATACTTTAACTTTACAGTTCCTGTATCAAGTCATTTCAAGTGTCACACATCTTTTATCTATTTTTTTTAAAGTACACACCGTTTCCTTACATCAAACAATAAAATATCTATCCCTTCTGAAAGACACGGTGGTCGGGGTGGAACTCAGCGATGGAGGTCAATTCAGTTTCAACTGTATCACTGCAAATGGAGTGAAATGGAAATGGAGAATTATTGAGTCGACGACAAAACATTCATTCTCAAATCTCAATCATGTCATTAAGGTTCAAAAGTGAAAATCGGTCAATAGCAATGTTTGTTAAATTGTGGAAATGCAAACCGTATCTGTTTTTGTTTACTTTTCCTCAATACAAATTCAGGTGATCTGGATCAAAACTTTGAACAGTTATCGAATTCCTAATTGGACTGTATTGTAAGTGAATTGACCCCCAATTCTACTGGAAGTGGGAGGTGGACAGGAGGAGGACTGAGGTACAATGTTCACCACGACGACAGCTGCAGCTGAGCAACCATCTGGGATGTGATCAGGAAGACAAAAAATAAAAAATAAAGCAGGAAAACCGTAAAGTCGCATTAAAAATGAAAGGGAGGTGAGTGTCCAAAAAACTGAAATCTTTATAAATGAAATCTGAATAAATATCTCACCTAAATATCTCACCTTTTGCTGACAGCAGAAGGTTTGCTGTACCGTTTGTAATCCCCAGTCTGACTCTGTTATTACACACATCTATCTTCCCATGTCAAAGACAGACATAACTTGATTTAATCAAGTCACCCATATACCATGCCCTCCTTGTGGCTATGTCATTGTGAGAAACTTGCCTTGGGAGCGGCTCTTGACACAGGAATTACAAATGAATATTCTGATTCATATTGAACATAAAAATGCACGGTTACTTGATACCTAGAAGCTCCAGTAGCTTGTTGAAGATTTCCCATACTCCCTATAGCGCCCTCCTACTGTTTAAACACAGCTTGGTCAAACTGTAACTCTATGACCCAAAGATTTTTATGTTGATTTGACACAAAGAACGCACTTGCATCTGGATTCACAAAATGAATATTTCTAATTCCCCTTTCACTACAAGTAGTAGACCTATTTGAAATTATTTTCTGCTATTTTATCTGCATGGGTGCATCTCCATCTCAAGAGTGTTCTGTAACAACATCATCCCCCAAACAGGCTTTGACAAGAAATAAAAAAAGTTGGTTTTAGTTTTGACCGTTGCTACGAATAGTAAGAAATTATACTGTTGAGTATTCAATTCATTTTCATAACAATGCCTGAGAACCTCATATGTCATATGGTCATATGGTGTCAGAGTCCTGCAAACATCTTGTATCTCAAAAAAAAAAAAGAAATGAGAAAAAAAAAAAATAGCTGATTTTACTTTTTAGAATTTCATTACACATTACTTTCAATTTATTTGACTTGGTCCCTGGGTTATGAATTATCTGGCATATGGGTGACTGTGTTAACCATCTACAACAAAAACACAAAATTGGAGGTTAAAAGGAGAAGAAATTGGAGATTACAATGTCTCTGCAGGAGAGCGACCATAGGCGTTTTCATGATCCTTAGTCTCCAGTCAAGAAAATTGGTTATAGCTAGCTCCACTTCAGACTTAGTTATGGCATTAAACAAACCGTTCTGGTGGCTCACATTAACCACAGAAATGACCTCGATCGTACAGCTCTTAGACCCGACTCCAAACACACACAATAGAATAGTAGAATAATAATAGAAGTTCTTCAGTGTGTTGTCTAACCCTTGATCCATTTGCATTCATCCTCCTTGATTCCACTCAGCTGTTAACGCCCGGCCAACCCAGAGCTTATCAGGGAAATGAGGAAATAAGGTGGGAAAAAAACAAAACACTACAAGAAACTGAACACATCCTCAAAGAACAGAGATGAAGACTTTCCCAAAAGCATCTTGGCATTAAGATCATATCAGTTATCAGTGATCGTAGTGGCAGCGTGGAAGGAAAGGGAGCGAAGTACGTTCTCCCCTCCCTCAGCACCTACTGCTGAGGTGCGCTTGAGCAAGGCACTTACACCTCCAGTCGCTCCAGCGGGGGCTGCTCATTGGTCAACAGCAGGAGACTGCGGTTGTATCGGGCAGCTCCCAGATGTAAATGTGTGACTTTGTGAAAGTGAAGCAAGGCTTTGCTGTAAAAGAGTGGCTGGTCCACTTTCCCCCAGGATGACAAGAACGGCAGGTGGAGGTTTGTTGCTTTACAATGGACCGGTGATGATCTTAACAGCTAATGCTTCTGGGAAATCTAGTCAACAATGCGGATGATCAAAACATGGCTGACCGGTGTTCCCGTTCATTTCCTATAAGCCTGAAGGCCAAATGTGTTCCATGAAAATATAGCAGTGGACAAGTGGGAGGGAAACTGACATCGCAAGAGTGATGTTGACAGATAGGAATATTGCCATATGTCAATTATTTACCCACTTTGTGTGAAATGCATCGACTAGATTCATAAAAATTCACCTCCAATACTCGACTCCCATGATGTCATTTCCTCTTTATTTCCTGCTCCCATGCTCTGAATTCCACCCCGATTTCGCTTCCCTTGGCTGCTGTGAACACTTGTTCCCTCCCCTACACTTGATTTAAAAGCATAGTATAGGACTGACAACTTACATACACTAATCCCTATACTTCTGAATCCAGTGTAGGATAGCGGATGAGTGAACACCTCAAGAAAAAGACAAACATACAAGACAAACCCCCACCCCCCGCACCCCCTCCCTCCCTCCTCCTCCTCACTGGACAGGAGTGTGGTCCAAGTCAAGTCCAAAGTTGTGGGATTGGTTGTTTTTTTTTGGTTCCCCCGTTACAGATCTGTCCGTGCTTTGGCGGCTGAAGGGGCGTACTTGGGCATGAGCTCGGTGATTTTGCGGATGAAGTCGGACTTCTCGGCGCAGCCCTTGCAGGACTCCCCCCACTCCTCCAGGATCTTCTTCAGGTCCTTCACCTTGAGTTTTTTGAGGTCCACTGTGCTCAGGTCCAGCTGTTTGTCTGCACAGGACAGATAAGAAAGGACACTTAAAATCAGGGTGGGAAATCCACTTTTTGATCGACTTGTCTGGTAGATTCCTAAATTCTGTCTAGCAAAGAAAGAAAAGGCATATTGAGCGTAAACAGAGGGCAGTGCATAAGCATCACTGTGGCTTTATAAAGGGTCTGCTAACAGCTGATTTTTTCCCCAGTTGGGCAAACTTTGATCGCCTGCCACAGTGGCTGGTGAACAAAATCGAAATCACCTGCATTTGGTGGTTGGCTGTGTTAAATTCCCACCCTGCTTAAATACGTAAAGGGTTTGAATCTGCCTCGACATTTGTCACATTTCATACACTTGCTACAGTCTTTCCTGTTACTGTGCACTACGCACTAAATTGAGCAGAAATGCCATAAAATGGAAAAAATAAATAAATCAAAGACAAAGAAGTTTAATGCAGAAACCTCAAATGTCCAAATCTGAACATAAAATAATATAAAACTTTAAATGATACAAATAGCAAATTTGTAATTTGTAAATTTTCAGGAATTTAAAATATTAATAATAATAATAATAGAAATAATAAACCTAAGTTAAAATTCTAATAAAAATGTGTAGAATGAATAACTTTAGGAATTGAGAAAAAATAATTCCCAGATTCCCAGGTATTATTAAACATTAATTATGTTACATTTTGTCTTGCTCTATCAATGCTATGGTACCGTCTCAGTGTGAGTCAAGGGTCTGCATACAATAAGGCAGACATTTAAAAAAAAAAAGATTTATAGAGAGACGTCTTAACTACATACAGGAGACATTCCTCGGATATGAATGAGAAAGCGAGAGCGGGAATATTTTTAATAAAGTGACACCACAGTCGCTCATTTATTATTCATAGAGAGCGCTACTGAATTTAATCATCCAAATTTGATATTCCTACACCGTACTTAAGCTCTGCCTGTATTACTTAGCATTCACTATTGTCTCCCATCAATAAATGAAATGGGAGAAATGGGAGAGCAGGGTTTAAACCATCCTTGACTGTAACATTGAGTTCACAAATCTATTATATGAAGAAATTCATGCATAAATGGATGAAAAAAGAATGAAAGAGGGGGAAAATAAAGACAGAAGGAAATAAAGAGAGAAAAGGGGAGAAGGGCAGAATGAAATAAGGCAAGAAAAGCAAGAACGAACAAAATAAAGAGAGCAGCAAACAAAAGGACAAACAAATGAAAAGAGAGAACTCTAACTGTCTCTCCCCCCCTCAGGGACGTACCGTATTTCAGTTCACAGATCTGACTGTCCTTCTTCTTGAGTTTCTCACAGATCCTCTCCACAGGGACGTGGTAGCTGAGCGGCTTGGAAACCTCGTTGACGATCTTGGTGGCAGCGTCACTTGTTGCCCCGATGTAGTAACACTAGACAGCAGGCGGGACGGAGAGCAAGAAATGCTATTTGACTGGTTTTAGGATGAATGAGGAATCTCCATTTCTCTCTGTCTCACTCAGTCACTCCCTCTCCTACTCCAGCTCACTCACTCACTCACACACACACACACACACACACACGTAAACCACAAACATGCATAAACACCCACAAACACACACAGGGAGCAACATCAGCCACTGTAAGGCTTAGGGCTGCACAATTAATCATATATGATCTTATATCGTGATTAATAATCATATAATATTGGCAATATTCCTAACAGTCAAGATGTTGATATAAGATGCAAAAGGTTCAGTAAAAAAAAAATGTCCCCTTAGATCATCAAGACTAGTAATAATCGTGACTGGGGCTGGGTGATATGGTGGAAATCAATATCACGATAATCATAAGGATTTTTTAAAATATCGATATAAATCACAATATGGCTCACGTATTCAAAATCCCATGTTAAATAATCAATTGAATGTTCATCCCATTTAACCGAATGGTTGGCTAATCTTAGGGTGTTTTGTCAAACAAAGCTGAAAAATTCAAATAATATCCCTACCAAACCTAATTTTGTCTGAGTTTTAAAATAAAATGTATTTTCTGTCGTCAATTTTAGACAGCAGAATTATGTGTCACGATATCCCAAAAATCACCATATCATCACAATATGATTCCACTGAAAGATGATAAACGATAATATTGAATCATCACCCAGCCCTAATCATGATATCCTTATGGACCCAGAAAAAACACATGCACTCACTCCATTTACTAATCTGTTTCATACACACAGACAAACAAACACACAGAATCACACAGTGAGCAACAACAGAGGTGGAACCAGAAAAAACAGAACCCAAAATGAGACAGAGAGCTGCCACTGACGGAGCTAGAGCACAAACAGATGACAACTATTGTGTGGATGTAGTCCTACAAAGTCAAAGATTGAAAACTGACTTTAAATTTATCCCGTTCCACCAAAAGTGTTGTTGGTATGGAAGTGGAAATGGAAATCTGAACCCTAGTCATGGCTGTTGATCATCAGAACACACAAAATTACCCACTGCTGTTTGCCTCTGTTGGACAGCATTGTGTTTTGTAGGAACTTCCCATCTCTGAAAAATCCACTTTTCAATAATTAAATAAACAGCGGTTTGATGGCAATTTGACATTTTAATAATGCATTTTCAACTTTCAATGGTTTTGTTGAGTTCCAGGCGGAGTAAAAATATGCACATCCATTCTTAACGAGGTGCTGAACAGAAAACCTAAGAATAGAAGAAAAAGTAGAATATGCTCTGAAGGTGTGTGTGTGACAGGGCATGCATTCATTAACACCTCATGTTTTTTGACGTTTCGAGTTCACTGGTCTTCATCAGACTTAAAGAATAGTGATGAAGTGCGAGTGTTGAAGAGCGGTGAGCTTGAAACATGAATGTACTGTAGGTGTTAATGAATTCATACACCTTGGGAGCATATTTCAGTGTGCAGACTCTAGTTTTTCTCCTATTGTTGAGTTCCAGGGTCAGAAAACACTTACGATACGTAGGGGGAAAATATAAGCCATCTCTTACTGTAAAAACACAACAATGGAGATGCAAAGTTTTTGTTGAATCCTCTCTGAAACCTTCATTTATTCATTTACACCTGGGATCTACCCTGTACAATCTCAGATTTCTACTGTTAACCAGAAGCTCTATTGGAACATTTGAGGATCGAGAGTCTTGCTCGAGGGCACAGCGGCAGTTTGAGTTTTTGAGGGAGAACATTCAACATTTGCTTTCCCCACACAGATTTCCCCCCACCATGCCTAAAACATATGGACAAATGACTGAGCATTACTTTCCCGATCTGCCATGGGCTTGTTTACTTACAAAGCGGTTTTCTTTGCCCTTGGCATCTTTGCAGGTCTTTATGATGGCCTTCTCAATGTCTACGCTGTTGAAGTTTACGTTGTTGTCCTTTAATGACTGGTAAAACTTACCCAGGAAGGTCACACACACTAAAAAAGGGAAGGAAACACACATTAAAAAAAGAGAACTTTTCCAGAAGTAACAGCTGTAGAGACTTGAAATATGGTGGACAATTAACACAAGCCATCAGCCAAATTTTGGTCAATTTTAGCTGTGGTTGGTGAGTTTGTCTACCAACTGCTTTGATAGGTAACCAACTCTCATTAGGAGGGCTTAATTGTTTCTAAAACTGTAGTTCATTGGTAATATAGATGGACGAAAATTTTGTTTTCCGCCCCGCAGCCAAATAGATAAAAATGACCATAAAAATGATGGTTGTTGATTCACTTCAATTACTTATAACAAAGGCAAACATATATATATATATTTTTTTTGTATTTGTATTTGTATACTTTATTATCCCCGTGGGGAAATTTGTCCTCTGCATTTGACCCATCCTATACACACACTAGGAGCAGTGGGCAGACGCAGTACAGCGCCCGGGGACCAACTCCAGTTCTTTTGCCAGTGCCTTGGTCAGGGGCACTGACAGGAGTATTAACCCTAACATACATGTCTATCCAACCAAGGCCAATATAGCCTAGGCTATACCAATATTTGGGTGATGGATGGTGTTCATTTCCTGTCCTGGATACATAACCAGCTGCCTAACTGGCATCGTTAGTTTTCCATTAATATTGCTGACAAAAACCTTCTCAGCTGACTACAGTAAAATATAGGAGGCTTCTCCACAACGTGTCAGTTGTCTGGTGAAGAGGAATAGCAGCACACAATCCAATGTGTCACAATATCGATGTAAAATCCATCTATTAATCATCCTCAGTTTTAGACATTCTTTTTCGACAATAGCTTTCTCACACCAAGGTTTCATAAAGTTTTTTTGTCAGCCTGGATCCAAGGAGAGAGAAAAAAAAAACTCAGCCAGGCTTGTTAAACTTTACTAGCACTCTTTTCTTTTGTGGACTCAGAAAGAAACAATGCCATGACCCATTTTAGGTCCAAAACCATAGTTTAAGAAACACTGCCATACAGCCTTGTTTTACCATCCTGATCACCAGAGGCACCTGTTCCCAGAATTAGCAAAGAGTCCAAATGTGTTATTACTGGTCAGGATTACAACGCAATTACCTAGGCACCCCCACTGGTATCACATATGGCTGACTGTGAGCTGTCAAAGGTGATAAGACAGACAGCTACAGATGGAAAAACGACAACACACTCTTTGTAAAGCCTAAAAATGAGTATACAAGGATTTTTCTTTAAGAATATAAGAAAATCTGTTAGCTTTACTTGTGTCATGGGGAAAAATCTTACCTACATTTCCCCTTTAAGACTCTCATCACCATCTGATTAAGCAGCTGTTTTAAACTAACATGCAAACTACATAAAACGCTGCAGCTAGCATTCCTGATAATATAACATTAAAAAGTTCGGGTTAATGCAGCCAGGTTAGCCACTTAACTGATGCTGTAGCTAGCTAGCTAAGCTAACAGAAAACCCACCTTCACATTCTCCATCTTTCAGCGCTTCAGTGTTACTTGGCACGAGAGAGAGCGCGAGAGCCACCGATAACCCGCTTAAACACAACATCTCGACACGAATAAGTTAACCTGGATATATCTTAACCGCCGTAGAAAATGACTAGATATAATTCGCATACATGAGTCGCTGCCGTTACAGTGCAGACGCCGGTAAAGTGGGCACGCAGTGTTCCTGATTGTACAAGCTTCCTGATGCCACGTCATACTACGCCGGCGTCTCATTGGTCCACATCGCGGACGCTTCCTGTAGTCTTCCACGCATGTTCCTCTGATTGGACGGGGGCAGAACATTCCGGGAGCAACGTCCAGTTGGCGCACTCTGATTGGGTTAGAGCCGATTCGTGCTCTCATAATGTTTGCATATAGTTTGCTCTCTCTCTCTCTCTCTCTCTCTCTCTCTCTCTCTCTCTCTCTCTCTCTCTCTCTCTCTCTCTCTCTCTCTCTCTCTCTGTGTCTCTCTTCAATTCAATTAAATTCAGTTCATTGAACTTTATTGACATGACGTACATGTGCACATACTGCCAATGCATAGATTCAAACATAAATGAAATAGGAATAAAGTAAAAATAAATTAGATAGTAAGTCAATAGTTTCTTCACATAAAATGTTTCTGGATATAGTAACGGTGATGATTATAAAACACGGTTATAAAATACAGTTTAGGCTACAAGGCAAAGTTAAAAGGGATTCCAGAGTTGATGTGTTTCATAGATTATAGGATGAAGGAGAATACAAATGTTTTCATTGATACCTAAATTTTGAAAGTTCTCTATTTTTCAGAGATGTTTGAAAAGTTTGTGTTTCGGATGAGTTTGTATTTAGTACAAGAGAAAAGGAAGTCTTCTTCACTCTGTTTCTCCTGAGACACGATGTACACACACACAAGTTCAGTTCATATATATGAACTGAACTTGTGTGTCTAAATATATAGAGACTAAAGTACAACCAGACAGACAAGAGCTAAAGACAAGGCAAGTTCATGTATCAAAGTGACCTGATCAGACTATTCACTTTTCTTTATAACATTACTGAATTGCAAGGGTGGAAATAACTAATTACATTTACTCACATTACTGTAATTGAGTAGCTTTTTTCTGTACTTGTGCTTTTTTGAGTATTTTTTAAAGTAATTTTACTTTTTCTTGAGTACATTTTTTCTGAAGTATTGTAGCCTGCTTAGCTACATTTTAAATCCATTACAGAGTACAAATGTTGTGGCTCTCCATAAACAACACAAACTGCATAATCAGTCACCAAAGAGAAGAGTAATCTGGCTTTACTTTGTGCACTTTGTTTTGTAATTTCAAATTTTTCCAGTTAAAAGAATGTAGTTTGAACTCTGTCCTCTCTCCTTTTAGAATCACATGGAAAAGATCACAGCTAACTACATTCTCTTTTCTAAAAAAGTAACTCAATAACTTTTACTCTGAGGACATTTGAAATGAGACACTTTTTACTTTTACTTAATTACATTTTTACACCAGTACTTTTACTTCTACTCAAGTAAAATATCAACATAGTAACAGTACTTCTACTTGATATTCCAGTACTCTTTCCACCACTGCTGAACTGATCTACACCCACACTTTTTCCGACATCTTTCTTTTTCTTCTTTTTTACCCAGTTGTTATATATTTAGATATTATTTGTGCACCTCCACAAGAGCCTCTATAACTAACATGACAGAACATAACCAACTTATAGGATACAGCAATTCCTCTCTTTCTGTTTCTCTCTCTCTTTCTATCCCTCTCTCCACCTCAGAGGGGTGCCATAATCAAACAATTGGTTGCAGTTCACATATCATTAGGTTCTGATTTCTTTACACTGCTTACAGCAAGTGATGCTTCTGTGTCTGAAATAGAGAACAGATCTGCAGCTCCTTTGCTCTCCAACAAAGGTGCTTAAACAAAAAGAATGAACCAGAAGAAAGGAAAATGTCTAGCAACACTTGGTGGCAGAATATGGAGTCCTTTATTTAAACCTTATTTAAACCTTGATCCTGTATTTAAACTGGTTCAAATAAAGGACTCTATATTCTACCACCAAGTGTTGCTGGACATTTTCCTTTCTTCTGGATGTTTCTGTGTCTAACATTGCCTACAGGCCAATATTCAGCATAAGCCCATAATAGCATTTAGGTAAGACATTTAGGTCTATATAATACTTTTTATTAGATAATCTTTTCTGAATTGCATTGGAAGAAGCTGAGATAAGAACAGAAACAGGGCTGAGATTAAAACAAAGTATCAGACGCAGGGGAGTGGTTTTCCTTTACAGCAGTGGTTCTCAATATGGGGTCCGGGGGCCACCATGGGTCCTTGAGGGGGTTCCAGGGGGTCCCCAGCAAACTGATGAATTGTTCAACTTCAGCATTATTTCATTTACAAGAAGTTAACGCAATTAGAGAATGTAGAAGAATGACTGTTTTGATCATAGTTTCTCTGTTATCTCTCTACCTACAATACAGATAGTCTTGGAATTCTGGACAAAATCATATCTGACAATAAATACATTCTCAGATTTGGGTTTGAGAGACAAAATCTCAACAGATGGGGGTCCGTGGCTCTAATGTGGACTAAATTAGGGGTCCTTGATATGAAAAAGGTTGAGAATCACTGCTTTACACCAACAGGCTGCAGTTTCAATGAAGACTATTTCTTTCTCTTCACATAGAGGCGTTCATTCCAGATTTTAAATGGTATTTCTATTACATTTCATACTACAATTTCATTTTATGAGCTCTTATTTCTTTTCCCAGCACTGCTCTCTTTCATGATCTTTCACAGGAATATTGTCAGGACACTCTGGCTCTCTGACCTTTGACCTCCTGACTTTTGGTTGCTTGTAATGTTGGTGATCCAGGAATTTGAGCTTATTCTACTGTTGCACCCCGTTTAATCGCCAAGTCCGTTTGCCGATTTCTGCTGACTGAGCTACAGACGTGCCGGCCAACTGCTGCCTCACCAACGGATGTTTTGAGCTACAAAGCCTATAAATCCCATCTGCTTTACTGTCCATTTACTGTCATCGTCCGTTTACCGCTCACAGCCATCGGTCTCTTTAACAAACTGAAAAGTTTATGGGACTGGTCAGTTGTTTAATGTCCGTTTACTTGCACTCATTATGTTGTTCGGGGGAAAAAAAACATCAGCTAAATGGTCAAAAATGTGACTGTATTTGAGCAGTTTCATTCCAAAATGAGATATATATCCTCCATTTGAAGAAACTGTTGCCTCTTCTCATAAATTGATTCCTGACATGAAAGTGAAGCACCGTATGGGTTACTACTATTACAGTTAGGGGTTGTCTTAACACCTTCGCTTGAAAAATAGTCCTGTTTGCGCTGAAAAACAGGGAAACATTGGTTGTCATTTTTACTTAATTTTTACTTACTTACTTTACTTACTTACTTTTACTTAATTAAATGCAAAGCAAATAATTTGTGTTGATTAAACACATTTGAATTATATGCAACCAATTTACACTTTTTTTTTTTAAGTAAATCCAAAGACCTTTTTTAAGGATAGAATCAACTGCAGTTTTGAAATATTAACTTTTGAATCTCAGGTAGCAATAGTTTTCAAAAATGGATATACAGCATTTTAGAATGAAACCCTTTATTTCCACATTTCAGTGGAGGCTGGTTAGAGAGGCAGCATGTAACCCGGCCTGTGGTGTAAGACAGCCAGGAGCTGTTAAAGAGGATCGATCATCATTGAAAGGGAAAATTGACCCTGAGACAGAGGTTATATCTATATGCTATAAAAAACAGAGACACTAGCTCTAAGATTGAAAACCTTGAGAAAACTGTAGGCTATTCAAGGCATTCTAAATCCAGCAAGGAGGAAAGAGACTGAAAGCTTTAAATGTCTTTATTGTCATGACAATAAAGGCTTGAAATACTAAAAGCTTGAAATTTAAAAAGGGTTACGGTTAGGGTTAGGGTTAGGGTTAAAAAGCTTTTACAATTTCAAGCTTTTAGTCTCTTCCCTCCTTACTGGATTTAGAGCACCTTGGACTTTGTGCATAGTATACAGCTCAAGAGTTTACTTTTTTCTCACTGGAGGTTTTCAATCTTAGAGCTAGTATCTCAGTTTTCTATATATTTGATTCCTGTTCCCAGTGAGCACCTATAAACCTAAGGACTTCACTACTTTTTCTTAATCCACAAGAGCACCAAGTGTCACTTCTGTCTGCCTATATGCTACTTTTAAGATCTGACACAGTTCAATCAATATTTATGACGATGAATAATTCCAGGAAACCAGAGAATGGATGATCTAATGTGTGATTTCATCAAAAGACATTACTGAAGCTATAGCTTTGGATTGGGGACTTACTTTGTGGACTGATTGAATGTTTGCACTTTCACACAAAGTGACTTCATTTAAAAATATTTCAACCGGATAATGAACTCATATCCCTGGGAAATCACCCTGAGTCTGAATAGATTTTATATGTAGTGTTATCTCCATAAAAGTGACTTACTAAGTGTATGATACTGTTTACCCTTCCTTATAGGTGTCATGTGATCATCCACAGTATGTAAAAAAAAAAAAAAAAAGCAGGAGTGAAAGGCCCAGATCAGGGATTTCCTCCTGCTCCTCCTCCCCCATCATCATCGTTTGTACAATATCTGATTTACTAATGTGTATATAATGTGTGTATAATGTATGTAATGTGTAATACCTCATGTATATAATGTAACCTGTTACACCAACAACTCCATATTTATTCCAGCATCTTTGCACTCTGCACCATTGCACTATTGTCCTAGTGTTGTTTACATATGTATATATATATATATATAATTTTTTTATATATATATATATGCATATTTGTACATAGTAGTTAAATGTTTAGGTTTACCTCTGTTCATCTTGTTGTCCTTGTTTATATCTGTATATTTATTCTGTGTAAGTACATTGAGAGCAACGAAAAACTGGAGTCAAATTCCTTGTATGTGTACATACTTGGCCAATAAAGCTGATTCTGATCCCTGTGTGACGAAACATTTGTCAACAGTAAATATGAATTAATCTAATATATATATATGAGTGTGGACCTGTGATATTTTTCTGTTGACATAATTGGTCAATATTGGAGTAATGTGCGTTGTTTTGCATTAATCTATATTTGAGTCCAACCATCTGAAGCAAAAAGCCAAGAGGGATAAAGGGCAATCAAATAACTGAATTTACTGGTATTTGTGTGTGTGTTTATTGTGTGTGTCTATGTGTGGGCATTTGTGTGTTTGTGATATCTGTGTGATATATATGTAAGACGATATTTGTGACAGATCTCTCTTTACAAAAAATGTCTTGAGAACATTGGTTTCTTAATTTATTATAATCTTTACCATAAAGTATTTATTGGGTAGTATTATTCATATATTACAATATTTATAGGATAGAGTTCATATTTATTTATGGTCCATCCATTTATAATAATGTGAGTTTGTGTATTGATCTGTTTGTCAGAATGTGGCGAGAAACTCTATTTTGCACTATTTATAGGACAGTATTATTTATATTGGCTAGTAATTAATCTATGTATACTGCTATGTGTTTGTGCATTGATCTATTTGCAGAAATGTGCCTATGAGAGGAGAAAAGTTCTCATATGGATTCAATTCAGTGTGCCAAGCTTTGTCCTCTATAGCACAAGGCTGTCTGGCTGCCTGTTATATAAGAATGACGTAATACTGTGTTCCCGATGCACGACTTCATGTCCTTGGCCCAGTAAACGTGTCAGCGGCATTAGTATGTAAAGTGCAGGGAAAGTTAAATTCGGGCCACGGCCTTGCTGTTTTGTGAAATGTGTGGTGCAAATTGACCATTTTCTAACTTGCATGGCACTATTCAAGTAGCAGTGAGTGACGTCAAGGCGAGTGTTTTTTTTTAGGTGTTTACGTCAGTCGCAGAGCGCGTTGTTGCAGAGTCACTGCGACTGGTTTGACTGTAAACAAGGGTTAGGGGAAAGAAAAGTCTCGAAATAGGCTGTACACCTCTTCTCTTTTCCGATATTGTGGGTCAGAATTTATGTTCTGTCGTGAGTGTTTTCGTGTTACGACTTTGGCCATCCATGCGCAGTCTTAAAAAGGTACAGGTCGTGTTTTCGCGGAGACAATCGATGAGAGCACAGAGCTAGCCTTACGAGCTAGCTACAGCTAGCCTGCCAGCCCTTCTTCTCCGTCGCTAGCCTCGCTGGCTAGCCAACATCCGAGGGCCTGTTGCGGCTGAAACACCCTGTATGCTCTGGGTATTTCTCTCTTTACTGCTACCAGGATCTCCTGAACCGTGAGTATTTTCTCCCTTGTTCGCCACATATTGGGAAATCTTAGGAACCTTTGGGAACGACATCGTATGACCAGCTAGCTCGTTAGCCAATTAGCTTAGCAGCTGAGCTAACTTGCTAGCGTTAGCCAGCTGGGTCGGAGTGATTATGAAATCCAGTGTTTACAAGCAGTGTTTGTGATTGTTGTCGATGTTCTTTTGTTTTTGACTGTAATTATCGAGTACTGCTTTGAATGTTTATGCTGATAACGTCATGTGTTTTAAACTCCCAGCCTCACTATGGTTTAGCTGCATTGAATCTGTCACGTTGTTTACAATTCCTTGTGGCCCCAGAGTCACGTTGATTGCAGCACTATAGGCTTGCATTCAAATGATACATGAAAAACAGACTGCCTAAGTTGGCAGTGGCTTTTGGTAACATATTCGGCTAAGATGTATGGATAAATTGCTAATGATGATGTGTGACAGCATTCCTAATGAATGTAACCACATTGTTATTCTGCCTGTTAAGAATTCCCATCCAGACTGAGGACAATATTACTCATCTCTGTTGTCTTAAAATGTACTCATCTATCATACAAAACTGTAGATGTGGAAAACTTTGGCCATAAAACTTCAATAGTTCAGTATTTTACCAGTTACACGAATAAGCACAACAGTCCAGACAACCAGTAGCCCATCACTGCATAAGAATCCGTATTCTAGTGATGACTGACTGTGTGTGTGTGTGTGTATGTGTGTGTTTCAGCTGGGTGGCTGGTCAGAGCAGCCTCCTCCCACCATGGAGGCAGGAGGGAAGGACTGCGAGGAGGAGACGCTGCAGACGGCTTTCAAGAAGTTGAGGGTCGATGCTGAGAGGTTAGTGTCCGTGTGTGTGTTATGTGACGAAGCTACGCCGGTACGGGCATTTATAATTATGCGTCGGCGGGTGGCCAAAACGCTAGATGGCAGTGGAGAGTTTTGTGAGCACGGAAGTAATAACAGCAGTAGTAGTAGTGTTTACATTCTCTGAAACTCACATTCTGAGATATTTCTCGCCACAAAGTCAGTGACATCTGGTAGTTTCTGTAATTCGGAGATGAGGTGTCCTACAGATGCATACATTGCGAACCTCCTCAGCTCGTCCCTCTTCGATCTGCTACATTGGGTTACAGGTTGGGAGAAATACAAAGCGGGCCAATCACAGTTCTTGCAGTCTTGCGCTGCTCTTCCGCGCAGTTGCATTTTTGGAGAGCTGCACGTATTGTATTAAAAAGAAAAAAAATTGATCCTGTCTGTTTTGCCTTCAAATATTGTCACAATAATGAAATCAAGGCGTTTGATCAGACATACTGTGACATTTCTTCTTGTCAATATCACCCGGCTCTAATGCATGTGTTCAGGTGGCATTTGATGATCCAGATGTATGCATTCACACCTGGTCTTAACAAAATTATATAGACGCTGAGAGGTTTGTGATGTGTGCATGTCTGCATTAAGGCTGTCAGAACGAATTTCCAAATTCTAATTTCAGTCGATACTAGCGGCGCCATGGCAGATAACGCTCAGCCTGACAAGATTACTACTCCTCTTAATTTGCGAATCCATGTTTGGATATTTGGATTCCCCTCAGTGAAAGGAAAGACTCATCCAGTAATTTACTCTTATCTCTTGCAGATATAGGAAACAAAACACCAACCTAAAGAAATTGAATAACAGGAAAAACTGCATGTTGTGAATCAACTCTGCACTGAATCTCATTCTCAGTTCATTGCGCCCTGCTTTCACAAGTCAATATTATCTAAATTTTATCATTAACATTCAAATTTCAGTGGAATTTGATTTCGGTCAGTTCATGGTAAAATTTAATGTCTCAGAGTAATTGACAGTCCTAGTATAAATGTTGAGAAATTGGTGTTTGTGTGTTTCTGTGTGATGCTGAGAGTAAGTGACATACTTTCTGTGACAGTTTCTAAACGTTTCTCTCTCTCTGTATGCTTTCCCCCCAGTTTGCCTGGTGCTGTGAATGTTTCGGAGGCGTTGGCTCCCAGAGCGGTGCCTCGGTCCTGTCCTGACACCAGCGGAGCCAAGCCCAAACTCAGCTGCCCAAAGGACAACTGGCACGGGTAAGCTGGGGTAGCAATTGCCTAAATGAGCACATTTATATACACACTAATAACCCGGTAACTGGGTATAATCAGGTTATGGCAGTAATTCGATTGACGTGTTCATATGCACTCTATGCAATAACAGTTGTTTTTGATTTTGAACATGGCGCCGCACGTAGCTTATTTTCATATGGTCAGTTTCTGTCTCATTTCTTTGCACTACTGTAATGAGTTTAACAAACGCCGTCCTTTTTCTAGCTCTCTGTAAGACCTTTACTGTTTCTGTATCCGGTTACGTTTGCGCTCATGCACAGATGTAAAAAAAAAAAAAATCAGACTAAGGATATACATGCGTCGAATAATACAAAAGATTGAGCAAAAACCTAGCTGTGTTAAATGGGTTTTTCATAATGGGATAACCTGTATGCCTGTATGCGGTTAAGCAAATTGCATTATGTTGTTGGTGACCACCTGAATAATCGGGGAATTGCCTTAGTCAGACTATGATCAGTATATTAGTGTAAATGAATGTAAAACACGCTCAGCGATAGATATATAGCCTTGTGATCAGATGGTTTTAATTTTTAGTCCTTGAATTGGCAAGGAAAATCCTCCTTGCAACTTGCTTCCCTGGAACAAGGCACTTAACACCCAACTGCTCCACTGTATTGTGTAGATCCCACACTTGTGAATGTGTGCTCAGTCAACCTACTCTTAAGTCACAAAATTATAAAGCCTACTTGATCTCATTCTGACCACACTTGTTTGTCGAAGAATCTGGGAAGCTATCTTGATGTAGCCAATAAGTCAGTCAGAGCTGAGGAGACGGGTTTTGTTCTATTTGGAACACACACAGTTTTTTAATCGAACAGGTGTGAGCAATATTTGTTGACATTGTTGACAGTGTTGCTCCCTGTGATTAGTTGACCAGACGCCACCTGCCACTGTTTCCATTAAATCTTTTTGACAACAAAGCCAGTCATGAAGCTTTGAGCGGAATATGACTTAATGTTCAAATCCTCCCCCCTGGACCTTTCTGTAAGGAAGGTCTGATTGCAACGCCAATAGTCAAAACCTAATTAAACAGCTTTGCCCAGCAAGGCCAGATGGGGCTTGTCTGTGTCAACTCAAAATATTTGTAACAGGACTGAAAGCTCTATTGATTTATGTGAAAGTATGATCCGGCTGACAAATCAAATACCTCTTGGCAACAAGATGGAGATTTTGTTTTGGGGGGAATAGAGCGTTCACATTCCCTGTATGGCGGTGTAGGGGAAACCAGGCTATTGACTAAACGGGGCCCATGCATATGTTCAGTTTGTTAGCTCAGGCTGTAAGCTGCTCATAATGGGTATTGATTCAGTTCAGTTCAAATTTATTTTAATGGTCAAGTAATGGAAATGTCGTTTGCAGACATGGTTTGCAATTAAAAACTCATAACAAATCCCAACTTAAACTATATGGACAAACAACAGTTGGTGAGATCAGTCATGCTGTCAATTCATAGTATTTCCATGATGTCACATGCATTTCCTACCAATATGGTGCTTTACCATACACACAGCTCATTGGCTGTTGCTGTCATGACTATAATCACCTGTGACTGTAAACACACGTTGCAAAATGCAAAGTCCTTACACAGGCAAAAGATGTTAAATAATTTAATGTGAAAATTAAGACGTAATTAAGAAAAAATTAATCATTCATCATACCATTGATCTGTTTTAAAGATGTTTTTTCTATACTTAAAAACTGAGTCATGCAGTCTTGTGATTTGCACGGCAAGTTTTCATTGATGCCAAACTCTGAAAGTCTCATTCACTCCATGGACGTCTTGTTCACTTTTTTGAAAAATGGTGATTTGTTGGCATGAGATATTGCCAAATCATGAAAAATACAAATAAGCAACATTTCTTCTTTGTTTCTTATTTTTTCTCCCTTGCTCTACTGTCCTGCTATCTCTCCTCCCTTCCTCCTCTCCCCATCTTTCTCTTTCTCTCTCCCCTTCCCTCCAACTTCAGCTGCATGAGGAAAACGTCTAGAGGAGCGTCCAGGACCCAGAGGCGTCGGAGGTCCAAGTCTCCCATCCTCCACCCGCCCAAGTTCACCTACTGCAGCAGCACTGCAGCCCCAACACTGTCGCCCCCTAGCGGCTGCCTGAAGCACCAGCGCCTGGCCGTGCCCGAGTCTGTGGAGCCTTGTCCCGGTGGAGATGGAAGAACCCCCTCCACCGTAGCTGTCCCGACCCAGAAAGAGCTCTCTTCTTCGGGCGCCGCTGGCCACATCTCCCCTCCTGTGTTTGGAGCTTCTGCCGGGTACGAGCCGAGTATCGGAGCTGGAGCTGCGGTCTCCTGCTCCTCCTCGTCCCAAGAGATTGCTGCTGTTATCACGACTACTACGACCACATCCAGGCAGGGTGGTGGTGGTGGGAGCTCCGGAGCGGCCCAGTCCAGCGAGGAGAGCAGGCCAGAGAACGGCACCTGTGAGGGGGCGGAGTCCGGAGCAGCAGCCGCCGAAGCCTCCGACTTCCAAGCCTTGTCGAAGCTCCACAGCAGCGGCTCCGCAGCAGGCCCCTGCCCTCCGTGCTCCTGCGCCCGGAGAGAGGGCTCTGATCCTGGGGAAGGCCAGGTAGAGGGCGGGGCGGGGGCCGGAGCTCAGTGCCAGTGCCGCTGCCAGTCCCTCCACCCGGGCTGGCACGGCGTGGAGGTGTACTCCTTCACGGGGCTCCGCAACGTCATCTCCGAGTGCGAGAGGGGCCTGCCGAGCCACGAGGGGCACGCCGCACAACGCTCGCCGCACGGCCCCAGAACTCTCAGTACCGCCAACAGTAACGCCGCCACAGCTACGCCACCTTCATCATCGTCGTTGTCGTCCGGCTCCCCTCGCTCGTGCTCGGAGCAGGCGCGGGCCTACGTCGACGACATCACTATAGAGGACCTTTCTGGCTACATGGAGTATTACCTCTACATCCCCAAGAAGATGTCACACATGGCTGAGATGATGTACACTTAAAAAAAAAAATTAAGAAAAAAGTAATTATATCAAATAAGGAAATTAATAAGATAAAGAGGATTTTTTTTTCTGTTTTTGAAGGTAGAGGGGGAAAAAAGAGGGAGTGGAAGGAATGTAGAAGAGGGTTTGTGGGTAAAATAATGGATCAGGCATGAAAGTAATTGTAATTTAAATATACAGAATTAACTGTCTTTAACCCAGGGTGAAATCTCTCCATTCATTTTTTCCCCCCTTTCCTGTTTGATCCTCCCCCTCATTCTACTGGAACTGACACAAATACAATGACGTCTACTATTTCTCATTTTAGTTTTGACTTATGTTCCCTCAACCCTCCCCTTTCTTTTTATTTTGTTCTTTATGGATTTTTTAGTTTACAAATGAAGTTGCCAAAGCTCTTGGTGCAGGGTCTTGCAGAGAGGGATGTAACGGTAGGAATATGCAAACTTGTAATGCCAAGTGTGATGATGTTTGTGGTGTTGTGGCCTCAGAAGTCACCCGTCTGGATTTCATTTCACTCAATAAAGAAGCAAACCTTTTTTTGTTGAAAATCAAGTAATTTTCTCTTGTTTCTGAGTCAAAAAATATTCACAGACAAGTCATTATTGTAGGTTTGTGGGTTTATCGTTTGAACACATTATTTCAGGATTTTCTTACTGACCCACAAAAGGCCTGTAAACTAGTAGCTAACTTGCATGTGGTTTTATTGCTTTTTGATGGTCTGCTTTGATGAACAATCTGATTTTTCCCTTTACAAAATTTTTAGTGACATCAATAATCAGAAAAATCTTTGTGAGAGAATGAAGTGAAAATGTGAACACAAGCCTTCCTACAGCAAGATAAGGGACAGCGAAGAAACTGGGTCATCTTTTTCAAGCAATGTGATAACATGATTATACAGAGCGCATTATTAATGAATGCCAGGCAAACCAGTTCAGCTTAAAATTATGCAGTAGCCAAAACACATTTGTCATCATTATTTCTTGTTTTAGTGCAGGTCTGTCTTCTTTTTGTTGAAGTTTCTAAGCCTGTTTTATAACAAGCAAAAGCCACTGAACCTCATTCAATTTCCATATGGCCAATTCCTAGACCCAGATTAATTAGAATGGCTTTTTAAAATTTGATCTAAGTTTTCTCTTAGTCTTAAAATCAGGCATTGTCCAATTTATTGCAACATAGTTGCTGGTATCACAGAAAACAAAACATAACTGCAATTTTCGTGTTTTTGAGTTGAATATTTACATGATCATTAATGTATTCAGTGAGGTTCATGAAACCTTGGGCCATTGAAACCTGTTCAAAATCATCCTATAATTTAAAAACTGCATAGGTATCAACAATAAAATAAGCATTCTTCTCTTCAAGCCTGAAAAGCATACTTTCAGATTGATTGTAATATATATATATATACATAAATGAGAGACCCATTGATTGGAATGAGGTACATCAGGTTACACCAAGTTACAAGAAAGCTGAGCCGGTTTGCCACCAGGGGCGTTCAGGTTCAGTACCGCTGAACTTCACTTGGTTGTTTACTGTGGTTTCACACTTCTACGAATCTGAGAAAAGCCCCTCTAATGACTTGTTACAAGATGAAAGAAACCCAGTACCGCACGTGGGAAAGTCTTGGCCTTTTTCTCATCAGTGAGATATGAATTAGAGGATTTTAGTAATGTGGCGGGCTGCGTTGTGGACTTCCCCCCCGGCTCTCGGTGCGTTCATCTGAAGCAGAGGTACTGTACAGGAGAACATCAGCTGGGGGGGAGGTGGGAAGATAAACGGTTAGAGAAGTAAACAGAAAGTAAGACCTGTGGGTGGATGAAGTGAACCAAGAAGTGCGCTGTACATTCCTCCTTCATCAAGTGCTATCAATCACCTGTGAGCAAGGTCTTCAACACCCAACATCTAACATCTAACAGTGGATGTACCAGTTAACTTGTTTTGCTAAATATGACTTGGAAAAACTGAATAACAGCCCTTTAGACCAGTGGTTCTCAAACTCTTTGGCTCGTGACCCCTTGAAACGAAGCGATGCCAACTCACGACCGACGAGATCAGTGAACAGTCCACCCAAAAAATGACTTTCCTTTATCAGGTTGTTTCATTTGATTATCGGAGGAGGCCTATAGAGGCTGAAAACTATTCCGTATTTCACAAGAAAAAAAGCTAAAATTAGAGAAAAATTAGAAAAATGACACATGATAATACATTTGTATAGTAGAAATATGTATTAAATCATCTTGTGACCGCCCTGGAGGGTCCCGACCCCCAGACTGAGAACCCCTGCCTTAGGCCTCAATTGCAGTGTATGTTTGTAATGTGATAAAGCTGAAACATTCAGCCACTGTTTTTGCCAAGTCTGGTACATTCCCACTGTTAGTTTCTCTGCAGCCTTGACCTGAGGGAGCTGTACATTAGTGGAAACACTGACATCAGGTAAAGATGCTCGCACACACACACACACACACACACACAAGTCTCCAAGACATAATGTTGTCCATCCACTGCATTAAACGCTGGTAGATCATAGAGCGATATAAAGTGATGCAACATGATGCAATACCAAAATGTGCTAGTGCATTCAGTAGAACCCAGTCGACCCTCCAGGGTTGACACACACACACACACACACACACACACACACACATACATACACACACTGGCTCCTTATCTTAAAATTTGTGGTGATTTTAATCTGTTTTTGTCTTTATTCATGTCCCTTGTGCTCAGGTTTGTTAAAAGCGCTTCATGAATACATTTTAATTTTATGTGACTTTCAATCTATAATTCCATGAAGCCTTATCTTGCATTAGTCTGAGGAATTTACTGTACATTTACAAGTGGTTTCACCTGGGACCTCAAACCCTTCATGTGTCATATGAGCAGGTGTAATGTGGACTTGTAGGTACTTTTTCAGAGTCTTTCTGAGGAAACTTCAAGCCATCGATTCAAAGAGACGCACTTTACTTTCAGCCAGGAAACAACACTGTTTCCTCTCAAGCTGCCTTACAGCAGCCACACCAAGACCTGCCAAGACAGCTGTTTTCATATAAAAATCCTATTCTATTCTATTCAGACTAGCCCCTTCATTAGTCTCTTTTAGATCACTTCTTAAAACTCATTTTTTTAAATTTCAATTTGACTTGAGACTCGACTCGGATGTGACCTTGGTGACTCGGACTTGGACTCGAGGTTTGATGACTCGACTGCGACACTGCTGTAAGTCACGCTGGCTAAAAGCATCCATCAAATGTCACTTATTGTATAATCTAGTCCAGTGGTTTTCCATCCTGTACTGCTGGTTTTCTGTCCCACCAGGTGATTAATTGCAGTTAATTGCATTCATCCGGGATCTCATGTGTGAATCAGTCTCAATTAGAGGACTAGAATATAAACCAGCAGGGTTCTGGATCCCAGTAAGGACTGGGATTCAAAAAACCACTGGTCTAGTCTCAGTTTCCTGAAAGTGCAACAGCCAAAACCGGCCACCAGAGGGCAGCGTTTCCTTGAGTTTATTCCCCCACACTGCTCACTGTGTGCTCTGCAGTTGAGCGAGGGTTCGAAAGTTGACAAAAGCATGACCTAGAACGATTCAGCTGGGTGTGTCTCTCTTTCTCTTAGCGCCCGGGGAGAAAGAGATCAGTCTGTTCTGAGCCAAACAACATGCAGTGAAAAAACGCTAAGCAATCAAACCTGTTCTGGACCGATGGAGCTGCATGGGGAAAACACAGAGTCCAAAAAAACAAAAAACAGTTGTACTCTACGCTAATAAAAGCATGTTTGTTTACAGCGATTTCTCAATCTCTGTCTCTCACACACACACACACACACACAGACACACAGAGACACACACACAATTTCTGCCGCCCCTCTCTCCAACTATTTGCCGCTCTTGATCACTTGGCTTAGCTGTTGTTATTACTTTTTGAATAAAACAGGTAATACAGTAAATCATCTAGAACAGTGGTTACCAAGGTGAGGGCCTGGGACCCTCAGAAAGCCTTGAGAGGTTCTCCGCGGGGTCCCCAACTAAAATAATGAATAGTTCAAAATATTATTTGATTTACTAGAAATTAGACCAGAATAAAAGTATAACTATATTTGGATCAGAGAGTTTAAATTCTGTATTAAATTGTATCCAACAGTAAAATCTCCTCAAATGGCGGTCAGTGGGACTAAACCTTGCCGTACATTGGTTAACACATGTCTATTTAGAGGTCCTTGACATGAAAAAGTATGCAAACCCCTGATCCACAACACGTTTTGTTGCTTTACTGCAAGGGCTTGGTTTCAAGGCACGATGTTTTCACAGCGTGAGGCAGCTGCACAAAGACTGACAGAGACTGACATGTCATCCCAAAGGTCTGAGGCCTGAGATCAGACGTGAGATAAGTTCATAAGGTTATGACATAAGTTCATGTCATAACCTTACAAACATTATATTGGACTTAATCAAGTATCTAGAGTCTAAATTTCCCCCACATTAACCCCCACACATCGTACATATTTCTACAAAAAAACAACAAACAAATGTTAGTGTATTTTGTGTGATACTTTATTACTGTGGCACAAGCTTTTATTTTACACAGCTTTGGTGTCCTGGGGGAAATCTTGTATTGCAGTGTTTCCTAATATATAATCGGCCGCTGACAATATCGAAAATGTGTAAACTTGTAAAGTTTCATTCCAAAATGAGATATCCACCATTTGAAAAAAACTATTCTGACACCTATTCTTACAGATTGATTAATAGCACAAAATTAAAATGAAGTGCAGTACATGTTATAGGATAGCAGGATAATCTATTTATGAATCTTTTATGAATGATAAACTCCACTCTTTCCCCCCCAAAATTGATATTCAGTATTTAGGAAATGAACAAATGTTTACAGTGTTTGGCCATTCTGTTGGTAATACACAAAATGTCAACAATGTGTTCAAATCAGTAGGAAAATAAACCAGATTTTTGGCTTTTGGACATATGAGGTTTGTTTATGCCTTTAGTGACATACACATATGGGGGGAATAAGTTTCAGGGTTTTCCAGTTGTGTAAAAAGCAGTTTTTAGAGCTCACAGCCTGAAGCAGCAGAAAATGT
This sequence comes from Centroberyx gerrardi, assembly GCF_048128805.1. Lineage (NCBI taxonomy): Eukaryota > Metazoa > Chordata > Actinopteri > Beryciformes > Berycidae > Centroberyx > Centroberyx gerrardi. The sequence continues at coordinate 8,462,199 of NC_136001.1, read as the reverse complement.
TGGCACCACACAGCCAGCAGTGGAAGAAACTGCTGACTCCAAACCGCTGTGTCAAGAAAAAATAATACAACCGATACCGTAAAACAATCGAGGGGCGGAAGATGGAGCGGCTGGGATAAACAACACCTTCCTCTTCTGGAAAGTGGACCCAACTGAGAGGGGATGTGACAGTAAAACTGCCCCCGAGGAGCAAAGATTGGAAGTAACTAATTACATTTACTTATAGTTCCTTTTTTGTGTAGCCTACTTGTACTTGGATGAATGTCAGTAATTTTACTTTTACTTAAGTATCTTTTTACTGAAGTATTGAACTTCACTACATTTTAAATCACATTCATTACAGAGGACAGAGTTTGTAGTTTCTCCATAAGCAACAGAAACTGGACCATCATCCAAAGGCAAATTGTGGAGCAGTGAGAAGAGGAATCTGGCTTTACTTTGTGCATTATATTTTGTAATTTCCAAATTTTCCAATTAAAAGAATCCAGTTTGAACTCTGTCCTCTTGTCCTTGTAGAATTTCATGAAAAAAATCTTACAACATTCTCATTTTTAAAAACTCAGTAACTCAGTAACTTTTACTCTGAGTACATTTTAAATTTGCTACTTTTTACTTTTACTTCAGTAGATTTTTACACTGGTAATTTTACTTCTACTTAAGTAAAATACCAGCAAAGTAACAGTACTTCTACTTGAGCAGGACATTCCAGTCCTCTTCCCACCCCTGCCCCCTGAGAAGGACCAGAATGCCCCTAAAACTCAGATGGCAGGAGATAAACTAAAGTGAGTTCGTGACCCTGGCTGTCAGCAGGACGCTGAGCTTTGGGAACAAGGACCGGGGCAGGGAGCTGCTGCGGCTGCGGTGGAGTGACCCACATTTAACAATGACCACAAACAAATGGTTCGCAGAAAACAAACTCTACCAACAACAACCACAAGACCGGAGCTCCCTCCAGCACACTGTGTCTCTGCAGCCTGGTTTCCACTGCGAGGCCAGAGCAGGGAGAACCGTGGATCACTCCTGTTCAAAGTTTACATTTACGTTACTTTTTGGGCATTTTGTTGGCGCTTCTTTCTCTCGAGTGAGTTTCAATGATGGAGCGGGTTAGGATTCAGTGTTTTGGTGAAGGACGCTTCGATGGGACAAGGACACATTGGCTGTTGACGGACATATTGGCGATCGAAAGCTGTTGATTTTCAGTGGTTGTTTCTGTTGCCAGAAGAGCTGCTGTGTCAGCAGGAATTCAGCTTCAGATAAACAAACACACTTTGGGTCTTACTGAGCTGAACACACTGAGTTGGGCCTTATGGCTTTAGTCCCGCCCCCTCCTCATATTCCCTCTTCTCTCCTCTCCCCTCTCGTCCTCTCCTCTTCCCTGCTCTCCTCTCCTCTCTCTTCCTCTCCTCTTCCCTCCTCTCCTCTCTCTTCTCCTCTTCCTCTCCTCTTCTCCCCTCTTCCCTCCTCTCCTCTCCTCTTCCTCTCCTCTTCTCCCCTCTTCCCTCCTCTCCTCTCTCTTTGTCTCCTCTCCTCCTCCCCCCTCTCCTTTTTTCTCCTCTCCTCATCTCCTCTCTCTTCCTCTCCTCTCCTCCCCCCTCTCCTCTTTTCTCCTCTCCTCATCTCCTCTCTCTTCCTCTCCTCTCCTCCCCCCTCTCCTCTTTTCTCCTCTCCTCATCTCCTCTCTCTTCCTCTCCTCCTCCCCTCTCCTCTTTTCTCCTCTCCTCTCCTCCTCTCCTCTCTCTCTCTCTCCCCTCCTCTCTCTTCCTCTCCTCTTCCCTCCTCTCCTCTCTCTTCCTCTCTTCTCCTCTTCCTCTCCTCTTCTCCCCTCTTCCCTCCTCTCCTCTTCCTCTCCTCTTCTCCCCTCTTCCCTCCTCTCCTCTCTCTTTGTCTCCTCTCCTCCTCCCCCCTCTCCTTTTTTCTCCTCTCCTCATCTCCTCTCTCTTCCTCTCCTCTCCTCCCCCCTCTCCTCTTTTCTCCTCTCCTCATCTCCTCTCTCTTCCTCTCCTCCTCCCCTCTCCTCTTTTCTCCTCTCCTCTCCTCTCCTCCTCTCCTCTCTCTCTCTCTCTCCCCTCCTCTCTCTTCCTCCTCTCCCCTCCTCCCCTCCTCTTCTCCTTCCACTATCTCGATCCAAGGCCAGGCACAAGGAGAATGCAGGGAAAGCCGCAGCGTTTTGTAACGCTGAGACAGAAATGGGTCGTATGAAAACAATACGCATGAGATGAGATGTTTTCCCTTCATTGAAATTCATTTCAGCAGCAGCGGTTTGGTCTTGAGGTCTTCCAAACTTCTTCCCCAAATGAATCGTACTCTTTCTCTCAGGAGTTTGGCTTGTCCTGTTAAATGCGGACCCGAATTAAGACCCATGACCCGTTTTAGATCCTTACCCATAGTTTGAGCAACCAGGCTGCAGGCGGGCTTGAATCACCTCTCCAATACTCACTGCTGCCATTGTGCCTTTCCGCAAGGCACCGAAACCCGAAGCCGCTCCCACACTGTCCCCGAATGGCTTTTCCAACTCTCACTCCTTCTGACCAAAGCACCAAAAATAGATCATTTCCCCTTATGGGCTTCCCCTTAATAAAGAGCCTGCATGTGGGAACTGTGGGTCATTGCTTACGTTTATTTCTCAAGATAAGGGAGTGGAGCTAATGAAAGAGCCTGGAACTGACGTTAGAGCCATGTGGCAAGAACACAGATGTTTACTCAATGTGCACCAACGAAGAAGACGAACTGATGCAAGAACTGAAACTGATGTCAATTATTTTTTAAAATAAACATACATACAAATGGACAAAGAACAAAACATTTTCCTCTTCCTTTTCCTCTTCTTCTTTCACAAAATCAAGCAAGTTTCAAGGTTTCAAGGCTAGTTTTAATGTGACGTTTAGGAAAATAAATCGTTCAGCAGTCTTTGTGGAGGGATGTCAGGTAGTTTTTTTATCCAGTTTAGTAGTGATATAGTTCAATAAAATGCAAATCTCTTCTGAATGCAAACTCAGTGTGTACAAACTCATCTCAGCCCTCCTCAGACTTATAGCATCAGCTGACTGCAGTCACACACACACACACACACACACACACACACACACACACACACACACACACACACACACACACACACACAGGGTTGGGTCAGGTGCCTGGGCCCTGTATTTACCTAGTAAATCACTGGGACTCAGAGCCACAGGGCGGCTGAAGTGACACAACAACTGATAGCGGCACATAGCTGCATACCATAGGCTTGTATACACACCTACACACACACATACACACACACACATACACACCTACCTGCGTCATTGGAAAGTCATTACTCCCCGTCTCCTAAATCATTCTCCCATGCGTCTAAATGTCACTGAGGACACATTTTCCATATGTGCAGCAAACTGGAGGAGCGGCAGACTAAATGTTACAGAAGTATACTAGGCTTGTAACTGGATGATTGCTGGTTTGAATCCCAAAAGTTCAGCTGCAGCTGGACGAGTTGTAGCATTCAGATTTTTACTTCCAATTCATTTGAATGAGGCCACGAAAATAGCCTGAAAACTGACATTTAACACGTTGGTGAACAGATTCAACAACAGATCCTGCTAATGTGATTTTCAACTGACGTTTGGTCATATTTTTTAGAACATAATTTCCCCAGTGAGCTCATTAATAGACAAGAACATAGCGGAGGGATACAAGCCTCCGCTATGTTCTCTTCTATCAATAAAAATGCTTTTTGTCATGTGTTTTTGTCATGTTTTTGGCATAATTTGTCAAACAGGTCTATGGTATGATAGTTAGAATGAGCTAAAATGATTGTGACTTTAAGGGTATGAGTAAATAAGTGAATGAGTAACACTTTGCCCTCCCAGAACAACCACTGTCGATGTTCCCTTGTGTAAGCCACTTAAACTCCTCAAGGTCTGTGGAGTTTAAAAGGCCTCAAGGTAAAAGGCTAAATGTCCTGTATTCTAGTAAGAACTCTGGGTATAAGATCAATGTGCAGTATAGTCCTTCTTATTTACACCAGTTACAATGGGCTCACATTCACAGACCGACATGTTTTCCCCCACCAATACGTTTTGACTGGAATAATCCTTAAACTGACTGGTTTCCTGGATCCTAGAAGTAGAGCAGAGACCATCTCCACTGCAGCAGTTGTTTGGTTAAATGCCTTGCTCAATGGCATTTTGACCACATCCACACTGCAGCTGAAAGTGTCCCAATTTGGATCTCACAAGACACAGATCTGATGTCTTCTAATCATCTAATCAGTGTGAACAGCAAAAAGCTGCATGGAGTCGCATTTTCCAATTTCTATCTGAACCACATTGATATGTGGTACAAAATCAGATCCCGACTGAATTTGTCAGCGTTGCCATGACAATAGGTAATTCATCAGTTGTCAGTGAGTGTTAGCATGGAGGACAACGAAACACAGCAGCAAGCAAAAATAGACGACTTGATTGGTATTTGGGGAGACGCATCAATTCAGTCAAAACACACACTCCGTAATCGAAATGTGTTTGAAAAGCGCAGATATAAAACAAGACGTCTTTTGTTATTGTTACTCTGCGTGCACGTGTGTATTTTCAACATTGCTGATTACAATCAGACATCTAAAAAAAAAATCAGATATGAGCATCATGTTGGAGCTGAGCATGAAGGCCTGCGGTGTGAACGTAGCCTTTCACAGCCATCAGTTAAGGAGGAGAGAAGTATCTTTATTCACCTCTGTTGATTTCAACCTTCCTGTCACAAGACCAACTGCTCTAACAGTTAATCTCACCGCTGTTGATTTCCTCCGTTTTTCCGAGATGGCCGGCAGCAGGCAGGCGAGGGGGGGATGTCCGCCGTCTGCAGCGCAGCGCTGACATCCTCTAACTCGTACCTCACTTTCTCATCTGTGGTGCTGTGTTTCTTTCATAACAACCCTTAGAAGAATATGCTGTTGTCTGACTCTGGCGGGCTTTTCTCAGTTCATAGAAGTAAAGCGTCAAACCGCGGAGAAACCACCGAAGTTTCTGAGGTACTGTACTCGCCCAGCAGCTTCCTCATAACGTGGTACGACCCAGTGCAGCACTTTCCACTCAGTGGGTCTCATTTATCATAATATGATACGACTGTTGTCAGGCAAAAACCACACATCTACCAAACAGCTTGTCTTTCAGGAATGAAGAAAAGACTCTTGCTTATTTTCTTGTTGATCCCCATGCAGATTTGAAATTATACAATTGGGTTTGAACAGATTTCAGCAGCCCAAGGGTTCTGGATCCCACTTGACACATAATGATCATGTGAGGTTTCAATTCAAGAAAACACCAAAATTGCAGCCATGTGTTTTATTTTATTTATTTTTTTCCTACAATAGCAGCAATATGCCATTGGATGGATGCTTTTATTCAAAATGCCTCACAGAACTATGGGTGCATATGTTCTTAGTAAGCGCCGGTCCAAAGGGAATCAAACCCACAACCCTGGGCTTTACTGCAGCTACACAGGACTATTATTCATATTTGAAGAGTTCACTTCCAAAATGCTATATATCCATTTTGGAAAACTCATTGCCTGAAGTTCATCATCCAACATCTAAAATATAGAGGATCCATTGGGACGATCTGCGATATGAGGTTCACGATTCAATACAACCATGATACGATGTAATACATAAAAGTTCAATGACGACAAAGTATGACTGTGCAGAATTATGTTTATTTCTGAGCCACAAATCTTTCTAGCGATGGCATTGGTTTGCTAGAACGAAAACAACAATTTAAAAATGTCATTACAAAGTGAATGAGTAATGAGTGTAATTTGGATGCAGAGCTTGTGAAATTGTGATGGTCAAGCGTTTCATTTGTGATTACTACAGCAGAATAAAATGGAGCTAATATCGCGATTCATTTTTCTGCCCCACGATACGTACTGCCACATTTTTGTATTACGATATAGTGAATTTCGACATATTGTCCCATCCCCAAGTAACCTTTATAAAGTACAATCATTCCTTTATACTTTTGTGATATCAATAATTTTGAAAGAAAATTAGGTGGATATCTGATTTTAGGACAAAGCTCTTGAGTTATTTTTATGTTTGGTTAAAGTTCACCTCGACCCGCTCCAGCTGGACTAGGGATTCATTTGTCACTTCCCTGCTCTTTCTGTCATCGCGCAAAACAAAACACTGAACACTGAGCACGGCTCATTCTGTCACTTTGCGCTCTCGTTAATCAAAGTGCGAGAGTCTTTGCTGTGAACAAGAATGTGTTTATATTCTCGTACCTATTAACCGAACTCGGTGTTGACCTAAGCTTTGATTGGTAGTCGTCGCTCAATCAAACTTCACTTGGACGGCACACTGCGTACAAAAAATGTGCCGCAAAGTTGTTTCCCAATGTCGACAATGGACAGGAATCAGGAGAATAAAAGTGATTACGCTGGGTAAATATGTGTTGGCACATTCTGAACTATTTCTCTTTGACCTCTTTCTGCTCTTGGAAGCTTCTCCTGCTCTTGGCTCTGCTCTGCTATTCTCATGTATAAATAGTCAAGTTTATTTAAAGACACATTTCGCAATCAGGATTTTCACAATGCTCTCGACAAACAGTCGAAAAAAACATACGACTCTGTTTTACTTGGGCATTTGTGTGCGTGTGTGTGTGTGTGTGTGTGTGTGTGTGAAGTACATCATGTTCGTGAGATGTATGGCAATAAGGAGAGATCAAAGAGAAGGAGAGAACTGAAGAAAAGACCACATGGAGGGGGGGAGTCTCTCCTTCACAGCACTGATATTGTGGATACAGTATGCATAGCAGATTAAAATAGACTAAACAAAGACTGGTAGTTATTTGGCTGTTTCGTAACACATACACACACACACACACACACACACACATACACAAATCCAGCCGTCCTTTCTCTCTCTCTCTCTCTCTCTCTCTCTCTCTCTCTCTCTCTCTCTCTCACTGCTTCATGTAACATGATCTCCCAGGTCATGTTGGGACTGGCAGGCTCACCTGATCTCCACCTCCTCCCTCGCTGTTTTTTCTTTTTCTATACCTACCTCCCCTTCCCCCCCTCCTCCTCTTTTCTTGCTCAAGTCACTTTTTACAGGACAGGATGATCTACTTATGCAGATTTGAAAGTTTTTTATGGAAAAATGTACGCATTTTATCACTATACCCTAAGGTCCCTTATGCAGGACCATCATTACAAACACATGTTTCACAGCCAAGCTTTGTTCAAACCCACAGAACTTTATTTTAAATTCTAGTCAAGATCCAAAGATACTAAATGTGTCATGCTGAATTACAGGGTCTTGGGTATAAAATGATGCACAATCATCTAGATTGTTTTCCATTTGTTGTAATGGTGCAGCCATAAAAAAATGGCACCTTGGGTTTGAACATTTCACTCAATATAAGCAGCTGAGCTTCAATGAAGCATTGGAACAAGCAGATACAGAATATGTATGTGGCGCTGTGATGTTTTTTCTAACTTTGAAGCTACTTAAGAGGAAATTTAAGGGGAAACTCAGGGTGCGAGGGGTTTAATTATGAAGTGAGGCTGCAATACAGAAGACCGTCACATCCCCCTTTATTGAGACTCAGTAGATTGGCCCCATATTTGCCCAAATTAAATTCTGATGTTGGGTTTAGACACTGGTGGGAAACAGGAGGGGACGAACCAAAACTTGAGAACAAAATACAAAACTTTCTCCTAAACCGCAGCAAGCGAGCGTTCCGTCCAGAGACACCAGGACTCCGCAATGGAGGCTGAACTCTACTAGCCACTAAGAAGAGGAAATTTAAGTTAGTTCACTGAAATTTTGTTATTTTTTGTTTCCATTTGGGGCCCGCCAACGTGCAAAATTGCGTTGAAGCTGATTGCAGCTTAAATGTCTATCATGTTGGATGTGGATCATGCACAGAATCCCGGGTGAGGCCAAAGACCACCATTTTTGTACAACGATGCTCTATTCTATTCTGTTCTATTCTATTCCAGTCTGTTCTGTTCTGTTCTATTCTGTTCTGTTCTCTCTTTCTTATGTGCCCTCCTCCCATCTGTATCTCCCTCCATCCTCTTTCGCCTTCTTTGGTCTCCATCCTGTCTCTTCTTCCCTCCCTCTCCTTATCCCTCTCCTCCCTCCCCCCTTGCTCCTCTCCCTCCTCCCAATATCTGTCTACACCGTTCCCTCCCTCTCTCTATCATTCTCCTTATCTTCCCCTTTCTTTCGAGAGTATTTGCAGGTTTCAGTCAAATTTAATCTAATGAAAGTTCTGAAACTGTAAATGGGAAGTATAAGGAAAATGACAACAGGAAACTAAGGGACATGTTAAGGGACATGAAGTCCAATTGTGTTTAGTAAAGCAGATGAGATGAAAGAAACATGTTTTGCTTATTGTTCTGTATCTATGATTGGACAAGCAGTCACTGCAGACCTCTAATGTATTTAAGACATTTTAATACCTTTTAAGGCCTTAAATTCAGATTTACAGCTCCAATAGTCCGTCAAACACTAAACACTCTTATTATTACAGAATACAAATACCATTTACATTTTCAGTGTTTTTCAGACTTTTCAAGGACCCGTGGATACCCGGCTTTCTCTGCTCCTCTCCTCTCCTTCTTCTCTCCTCTCCTCCCTCCTTCCCTCGCTCCCTCTCTTAACACCTCCTCCCCTTTTGTTTGTAGGAATGCAGGACTTCAGATCAAGTTCCTATACTGTCAGAGAGAGAGAGAGAGAGAGAGAGAGAGAGAGAGAGAGGGAGAGAGAGAGAGATATTATTACCAGACCAGAGAGAGAGAGAGAGAGAAGGGGAGAAAGAGATTGGGATTGATAGAGAAAGAGAATATGTGACAGAGTTAAAGGAAAGACAAAGAGGACAGGAATGGAAAGGGAGAGACGTATATGTAGAGAGAGACTAAACAAAGAGAGAGGGAAAAAGAAAAACAAATTTGAATAGAGAGACAGAGGTTTTCAGAGGAGGAGAGAGAGGGAGGAAAGGTTTGGGATTTGTAGCTCTGGAGCTTCGCAATAAGAATCAGCGGCTTTGGGCAACAACAAGTGAGGTTTGTGTAGTTGGTTGTTGGGAAATGTGTTGACATGGGTTGGTTTAGGTAATTAGCACGTTGTTTTGACATGTGGTTGGGTTGAGCTGAGGTGTGAGGTTAGAGGAGCGGCCTGGAGCCAGAAGGTGGCCTGCCTGAATCCCAGACCGGCTGGGAAAGAGACTGAAAAATTCCCTCAGCTAAGCAAACTACTGCCGAAGTGCCACTGAGCAAGGCATTTAACTCCCGGTTGCTCTTTCTGAGACACACTGAAAAAGAAACACGCAGGCTCTGTAAATCTGGAAAAATAAACATTAAAAAGAACATAAAAGAAGTCTGGTAAGGTCAATCAGAAATATCTATCATTATATAAAATAGACACCTCCTCTTACAAAATAACAGATAGCACAAAATAACACAAAAATGATGGTGCTTGTTCAAGAAATGTAGGTAACTTGATTTTCCAAAGTGGTAACGAGTACACACACACACACAGCAACAACAAAATTGAGTTTATCAAAAATATACAGTGATAGTAGCTTAGCCCAAACAAACACAACTGAGCAAGAAAGAAAGAAAGAAAGGAAAAAGAAAGGAAGAAAGAGGGAGAGAGCCATGGATGGAGAGGTGTTGTGTTTCACTGCCTGTTTGTATTCACTGGGAACTGGGAAGTGAATAAACGTGTTTCCTGTCTCCTCCCTTGGGACCGAGCTCCTCCTCTCATCTCATCTCGTCTCCTCTCTTCTCCTCTCCTTCTCCTCTTCCCTCCTCTCCTCTCCTCTCCTCTCTCTTCTCTCGTCTCCTCTCCTCTCCTCTCCTCTCCTCTCGTCTCCTCTTCTCTCCTCTTCTCTCATCTCTTCTTCCCTCCTCTCCTCTCCTCTCCTCTTCTCTCCTCTCCTCTTCTCTCGTGTCCTCTCCTCTCCTCTCCTCTCGTCTCCTCTCCTCTCCTCTCGTCTCCTCTCCTCTTCTCTCGTCTCCTCTCCTCCCCTCTTCTCTCGTCTCCTCTCCTCTCCTCTCGTCTCCTCTCCTCTCCTCTTCTCTCGTCTCCTCTCCTCCCCTCTTCTCTCGTCTCCTCTCCTCTCCTCTCGTCTCCTCTCCTCCCCTCTTCTCTCGTCTCCTCTCCTCTCCTCTCGTCTCCTCTCCTCTCCTCTTCTCTCGTCTCCTCTCCTCCCCTCTTCTCTCGTCTCCTCTCGTCTCCTCTCGTCTCCTCCTCTCCTCTCTTCCTCTCCTCGTCTTTCATCCTCTCCTCACCTCGTCTTTCATCCTCTCATCTCTTCTCTCCTACTGTTGTCTCCTCCTTTGTCTTCATCTTCTTTAAGCTACATTAAAATGTTGACCTAAAAAGTGATACAAATTTCCATGGAATATTTAAGTTGTTGGCTATTACAAACAGTAACATTTTAGAAGCTATAATAGTTAATAATTGAATAATTGAAATATTGAGCAATGCACATAAAATGACTTTAAAAATGATTGAAAAATGATCAATTGAAACTGATTACTTACTGTTTTGCTCTGGATAAAGACGCTTTACTGGCGTCTTGGAGTCTAATCCACAAGATCTGTATTATTTTTTTTTTTTTAGCAAAAAAAAATCTTGCAATGTCCTTTTCCTTGGATTTTCTGTTGATGCAGATTGAGTTTCCCTTTTCTCTGTCTGTTCAGTCGCTGCTCATGCTAACTACCCAGTTCTTCTTCTTCTGTTGATTCCAAACAAACCAGAAACGTAAAACACATCACTCACTGTTCGGCAGTTTTAAGTTTCAACACTTGTTAAGATGAATGCATTTTATGCCGGGTATTTTTAAACTACACCTTTAGCTCTAGTTGATAACTTTAATATCGTCCTTTTTGCTGCTGGTCTGCCGTTGTCTCCTGGGGCCGGGAGTCTCTCCTGGGGTTCGGCCCTCTCACTTGACCTCTGACCTCTCACCGCCCGGTTCACGGCCCTCTCAGGGTGGCGCTCGGGGGTGACAGGGGACACGGTGATTTGGGCTGCCAGCTCTAAATGCTTCCACATGCTTCCGCTTTCATTGTGTGTGTGTGTGTGTGCGTGTGCGTGTGGGTGTGTGTGTGTGTGCGTGTGCGTGTGGATGTGTGAGAACCAAAGTGAAGGGAAAACAGAGTCGAACACAGCGCAAAAAAATTCCTCCAGGCCAGTTTGACACTATGGCACCATCATAGTTTTTAGGGTATGAAGATATTTCTACCCTTTATAAAACAACAACAACAACAACAACAACAACAACAGCAATTCCATATAAATATAAATATTAAAAAACATAGTTTGTACAAGTGATTGCAGCCTCTAAATTGTTAATGTTTTCTAAGTAAGCGGCTCAGGAAAGGTCGTATATGGATTGGCGAATGGGACAAAAATACAATATTTATGTTACAGTAAGACAAAGAAGCAAGAGTGATCACAAATACTGGTGGTGATGATTGTTAACCGTAATCGTCCAGCGATATTGGTTCACATTTTGCCCATGCAGCATGGTTTGTAGAAATGAATCTTGTTCCAAAAAAAAAAAATCCTCCAGGAAAGTTTTTACACTATGCTACCATCACAGAGAGATATTTATACCCTTAGTAAAAAGAAAAAAAATGAAATTTATATTGTACATAGTATTTAAGTATACTGTATATAGTAGTATATTGAAGTCATTTTTTGCAGAAATTAGTTTGTAGAAATGAGTATTGTTCCAAATATGAGATATCCACCGTTTGATATCTTATAAAATGATGAAATCATACAGTCTGTTCTTTTCTTAAGGATAGTAAGACATGTAAATCCTTAGAATATACAAAATAACACCATTTTTTTCTTTTACTGGAACCTCTTTATTTTACAACTTCAGTTATTTCATTGTTCATTTTGTATTCCCCAAAATGTAAATTCAGCGTTTCTGAGAAGAACTACAGATCTGTCCTGACAGAGTTTGCAGGCAGCGCAGTGTGACTCTGTGACCCCGTGACCCCGCTCAGGTTCTTGTTGACCCCTGCTACTTCCTGGTTGACCTCTCACAGGTCAGCACAGACAGGAAGAGGGTCATTACGCGCGTTTCTGGCCAATCAGAGGCCATTTACGAGTCAAATGTGTTTACCGAAACACGCAAAGACCAATTTGTGAGTGTCAGGACCACCTATTGTAGAGATGTGTGATTAAACATGAACAAATACCTCTTCCTCTCCCTCTTTCTCTCTCTCCCTCTTCTTTGTAAGCACTCTTTGAACTCTTTTTTTCTCTCCACTCGTTTCCAAATATCCAGGCGGACAAACACACACACACACACACACACACACACACACGCACACACGCACACACACACACAAACACACACACACACACACACAAATGAAACAGGCAAAGACCAGTTTGTGTGCATCATGACCATCCTCGTACGATTAAACACAAACACATACCTCTCTCTCTCACACACACACCCCCTCTTTTACCGGCAGACAAACACACACACACACACACACACACACACACACACACACACACACCTTCTTCCTGTAAAGTATGACAGTAGGCTTGTCTGAGTTGCTCTCTTGGTATTTGGTTATACATGTCCTCAGGCCGAGGCTTAGTCACTTCAACAAATCACAACAAGTAAAGGTGTTATGGCTAGCGGGAGGGTGAATACATAACACACACACACACACACACACACACACACAAAACACAGCACAACAACAGCAGCTCACAACCCTGTCTCAAGCGCTCCTCACTAATACGTTTTCGTTTTAAAACGCATAACTTTTGCTACGTTTACGCCTAGCGTCCACACTACTCCGGCGTTTTCGGACCCCTAAAACGGAGACTTTTGAAAACGCTGCTGACCCCGTTTTAGTTCGAAAACTCCGGGATCGCGTTTTAGTCTGGACGGGCGGAAACGGAGACTTTTGAAAACCATGACGCAGACACCCACGTTCGCTTCCTGATCGGGTCTTATCAGTCACGACGTCCGCCTCGACCGCCTTATACTCGTGTGTTACTGTCAGTAACAGTTCCACCTCGTCGGTCCAAGCAAAGAAATCTCTGCTCGTACTTTTCGCCATTGCTGTTCTTCCTCCGTAGTATTTTCTGCAACTAAGCAACCAACCGCAGAGTAGACAGTCTGCTTCCTGTTTACACCGGCACGCGCATGCCCAGTGTACGTGAATGGTCATGTGATATGCGTTTTCAGGCGTGTTAGTATGGACGGAGATTATTTCTGAAACGCTCGTGTGGACGGAGATTGTTTTAGGTTTGAGTTTTAAAACGGCGTTTTAAAACGAAAACCTAAAACGATCTAAAAACCTATTAGTGTGGATGTGGCCTAACACTTCCAACGTACAGTATATATCAGTTTTTGGGGGTGTTTGGTTTCTCCTCCACAGCGGAGTTGAGTGCACTAACCCTTTAATCCACATCCGCATCAGAAGTAAATATTATGGTGAAGACTGCCAGGAGTCAGACAGAGCCCCACTGTACTATGAATAGATCCCATGTGTAGTTACGCATCTCTGATTTCACAAGGGTTTCTGTGCGTGTCTTATCTGAGCAAAACAGAGATTTGATTTAATGAGAGTTAGTTCTACTTGTCTGTTTTGGTTAGAAATGAAGAGTTGGGATCCCCAGAACTTGAAAACAGTGACACTGACTCTTACAAAATGATTTATTACACAAAATGAAAACAAATTGTATTACTTTTTAAAGGATAGTGGGTAGCTGACAAAATGATTGACTGTTATAGATGGGATCCTCTATATTTTAGAGATTATTTTTGTTTGTTTTATTCAAAATGGATAAAAAGCATTTGGAATACAACTGTTCAGATGCACTGGAATCATTGCAGGTACTTGAAACAGCGTTTAATTTAACTAATCAGGTGCTTTCACAGTTTAAAAAGTGGGAGAATCACACGCAAAGTCAGTATGAATTACAGTAAGCGCTCCTTGGATTTTCCTGTTTTCTTCTTTGGTTGCTATTTCTGTCCTTGTCTCATATCTGGGAATAATAATCCAAAAAATACACCGAAGGACACGCAAACACATATTACACTCACCCAAAAAAAATCCCAAGAATCCAAACACATGCACACCCACGCCCCCATCCCCACCCACTCACTCTCATTCACGCACGCACACACACACACACACGTACACCAACACCCACACAGCTTGACCTAGTTGAGAGGAATTCGCTGCATTAAGGGGAAAAAAGGGGGAAAAGGTTTTTCAGCACGTCACCGGCGTCTGCGGCCTCGTCCTGTGAGTGCGGCTGGATGTTCTGCCTGGCGCTGGCTGCTGTTTGCTCAGGCTGAAGAGGCTCTTTGATGGCCGGCTCGCGTGCTGCGGGGCTGTGGACTCAGGAGGCTCGGCTAATCCTGAGCCTCGGGTCTAAAGCTCCGTCTCAACACAACACACGCACACCTGCACAGAGACAGAAGCACAGATAGACACTTTTTCATTTCATTTAACGCTCTTTAAAGGCATACTGAGCAGGATTTTCCCCCTTGAAATAGCATAAACTCATCTAAAAACGATCCTACTCAATCATGACTTATGGTAGGTAGTGTGTGACAGTGTGTGTGTCTGTAGAGCCCCTGCCTTCTGCCTGGATTTTCTTATTTCTGAATGTTCGGGACGTTTCTGGGCATTTCTGGCAGCAGGTGTGTCCGCCTGCAACCAAAACCACTGCTGAATCGTTTTATATCTAAAAGCCACGCTGTCCAAAGTAACTGGAGTTTGTTCAGTGTGTGTCGTGAGCTGGCAGCTAGCTACTGTTGTTAGTGTAGCTTCTTTGTAGTAGAAAAGCTGATACCTAGCTAGCAGCTAAGCTAACTGGCAGCTACCTGTCCAACAAAAAACAGGCCAACTCCATCGCTCTTCATCCCCAGCCTCTCCCTCAATACTCACCAACGGGTGAAAGACAACACCAGACTCACTCTCGTTTTGGAACGAGCCTTGTCTGCTTGGTGTTTTGCCTCACTGTACTTTTTTTGGTACTTTTTTACTGTTTTTTATTGTTCTGGAAACAGCGTTCAGTTGGTGTGCGTTATTGAGATAGGGACGCGGGATCGACTTTGAAAGTTGTGTTTACAAGCCACAACCGGCAAAATCCTACTCAGTATGCCTTTAAAGATGCTATGAGTAGCATTTTAAAACATATTATCATTGTCAAATTAATTGTGATACATTGGTGTAATTACCGTAAACAAATGAGACCATGGTCGAGATGATTGGTAGCCTCTATCTCACAGGAAACTTGGTTCTTCACACACCTTTATCGAAAGACAGGTGCGTATGAGAGGACATGGAAGCCTACAGAACATGCAAAGAGACTCCTGCACACTGTCTGTACTTGCTATTCGTTCTTCGCACGTACATCCTCTATCTCACGGCAGTGGGATTATGTTAATCAAAGTTAAAAGACCACATTTCCCATAAGCCCTGTTGTTTCCCGTCACTCCACATGTCTTTGTGTTCTCTCCCCCCCCCCCCCCCCCCCCCCCCCCACACACACACACACACATAGGCTAGACACGCATAGGCATGTGCGCACATTACACACGCATGCAAAAATCATCACACGAAACATTTCACAGAACTCACGCTTCACACACGCAATCACATTCACACTCATGCCTCAGAAACATACACACACACTATTGCACAAAAAACACATTCAAACACATGCATGCCACACACACACACACACACACACACACACACACATAGGCATATACTGGCACACACATACACACAACGAGAGAAAGAGAGGGAGAGAAAGAAAAAGAATCGTATTACTTTGACTCCATACATAAAGTATGCTGCATTTACCTCTTGATGTCTCCCCTGAGGGTGGGGACTCTCCAACAGCCTTTAGTTAGCTTAGCTGTTATCCCACCCGCCTGACCTGAACCCTGGGTCAGAGTGCTGGATTTACTGTACCTTCAAACACACATGGTGTCCATTTAGCCTGACCCATACAGGAGACCCCGAAAGTCTAATACCTCATCCACACCTCAAACCTGCTCTCTCCGGGAGATTACGGTGTCAAGTCCAATTTATTTCACTCGTGCTTTAATGCGAGTAAAGGAGACAAATACACTTAAAATAAAAACAAGCGATAAAAACAGAAGTGTGAAGAAAAACAAGCACATTTTAAGATATGGGGCCAGAACTTGAGTGCGTCTATGCATGCATTTGTGTGTGTGTGTGTGTGTGTGTGTGTGTGTGTGTGTGTGTGTGTGTGTGTGTGTGTGTGTGTGTGTGTTTGACCAAGTACAGTGTCAGCCCCTTAACTGCAAATATCAGGTCTTGGTTTCTTCTTTAAAGTCTCTCCTTAAAACATATTTTTATATAGATGCGTTTATTTTATAATGATATTTATTCTTATTTTCTATTCCTTGTTTTGATCTACTTTTCGATCTATTTTGACTTCATTGTTCTTGTTGCTGTAGTTGTGTTTTTATCGCTACTACTTTCTTTGTATTTTTAATCTATGCTTTTATTTGTTGTTAAGTGCTTTGTAACAATGTTTTGAAAGGTGCTATATAAATAAAGTTTATTATTATTATTATTATGTTCGTGAACCTACTCTTACAGGTTGCAGTCCCATTCAAAAAAAGGTCAAACATCTAGTAAAATGCTCTTCAGTCTCTACAGTAAGAGAGAGCTGAGTTGTGTGACGGACACGATGCTTTCTGATTCCTTAAATGTCCTTAAATCACGTTGAACCTCTGTCATATTTGAATCTTATGTATTATAATGTATTTAGCGGATTCAAATGAAGCATTAAAAACTGTGTAGATGTGTGTGTGTGAGCATGTGTGTGCTCACACGTGTGCTTACGTGTGTTTCCATGTGTGTGAGAGTGGGTACATGTGTGTTTGTGGACTTGTTTATCATCCGTTTTTGTCACTGGTCATTGTTCGGCGGGTCACACCTCTGTGTAACTCCATCCTCCCCGGGCTCCGGCTGATTTGGAGAACAATGCAGGAGGTGAAACGCGTTTGCATTGTTTCAGCGGTGCACACGGGACGCCGGAGCGCCTGAGCGGCTGTAAAACGATCCTTACTGCCAACCATCCCACACAGGCTCGCTTACAGGTGAAACTCAACAGGAGGAACTATACAGTGAAACGTCTCAGCTGGGGAACGGCTCAGCAGCTCTTAGGAAAACACTGCAAAACCATTTTGGCTAAAATGCAAACTTAAAGTACTAGTCTGTGACATTTTCATGTTGATAAATGTCCATTTTACTTCTCTCTGTCACCCATTCATATAACACAATAGTGATTGAACACAGCCAGTTCATGAAAGCTTTTACATTTGCTGTTCTGGTAGCTCTTTCCTGGGAAAAATCATCTGCCACACAAGAAGTGATGCGTTTTCTGTTTCCATCAGCAGCAACAGTGGTTTGTTTGTAATAAACAGAAGAAGAACTGGGTAGTTAGCATGAGCAGTGATAGCCACCATGGCTGAAAAGACAAAGAAACTCAAACTGCATCAACAGAAAGTCCAAGCTCCGCCCACACTGTTTGATTGACAGGTGATCTCTGGGAAGTGCAGTGCAGAAACACCACAGCAATGAGGCTGAGCAACAAAGATGGAGACAAAACAAAACAAAAAAAAATTCTGATATAAATATTAAACATACAAGGCTAAAAGATAAAGATAAAAGTAAGTAATCTTTCTTGGAGCCAGAACAAACCGCTTTATACATAATGCTAGTGGATCAATAAAGCATTTTATAAAATCCCGTAATTACAAGCTAATTATCATCATTCTAAAAACACAAAAGATTAAGAGGAACCTACATTTAGATTTAAAGTGTGCGTCTCGTCATAGTAGTCATAGTAGTAGTACTATAATCAATTTCATTGTATTGAATCGTCCATTACTGTTATCAGTAATTTATCGTGTCTTGGATCAGGTCAGTCAAGTGTGTCGCTGCTGAGAAAGATTCACTAGGTTCAATTCATCTGTATAAACAGACAGGAGATAACAGACCGAAGCTTCCAGCTAATAGATTACATCCACATTTATCACAACGGCTAATTTATAGCTTTTGGAGATATATATATATATGTAGAGAGGGAGAGAGAGAGAGAGAGAGAGAGAGGGAGAGAGAGAGAGGGAGAGAGAGAAAGAGAGAGTGAGAGAGAGAGAGGGGGAGAGAGAGAGAAAGAGGGAGAGAGGGAGAGAGAAAGAGAGAGCGAGAGAGAGAGAAAGAGAGAGGGAGAGAGGGAGAGAGAGACATTGCTGTTCAGGAAATTCCAGTCATTCCTCTGTAATTCCTCCTATCATTGCCTCTGTCTATCTCTCCAGTTGCTGCTCACACTCACACACGCACGCACGCACACACACACACACACACACACATGCACACGCACACACACACACATATACACACACACACACGCAGAGAGAGAAAGAGACGGACTCTGTGTCTTTCTTCTCTTCTCCTCCTCCTTGTCAACACTGCGTCTGTCTTCCACCTCTCACCCTTGACCTCTGACCCCGAGCGAGACTTAATAACAGGAAGTGATTGACTCCCAGCAGTTGATGCTGCAGCGGGAAGAAAAACGAGGTGAGGACAACACAGTCTGTGCCCATCAAAGACAGGAGGGGTGTAGAGGCTCATTTGGTTCTCTACTAAAGACGGGGAGGTGTAGAGGCTCATTTGGTTCTCTACTAAAGACGGGGAGGTGTAGAGGCTCATTTGGTTCTCTACTAAAGACAGGGGAGGTGTAGAGGCTCATTTGGTTCTCTACTAAAGACAGGGGGGGTGTAGAGGCTCATTTGGTTCTCTACTAAAGACAGGGGAGGTGTAGAGGCTCATTTGGTTCTCTACTAAAGACAGGGGAGGTGTAGAGGCTCATTTGGTTCTCTACTAAAGACAGGGGAGGTGTAGAGGCTCATTTGGTTCTCTACTAAAGACAGGGGAGGTGTAGAGGCTCATTTGGTTCTCTACTAAAGACAGGGGAGGTGTAGAGGCTCATTTGGTTCTCTACTAAAGACAGGGGAGGTGTAGAGGCTCATTTGGTTCTCTACTAAAGACAGGGGAGGTGTAGAGGCTCATTTGGTTCTCTACTAAAGACAGGGGGGGTGTAGAGGCTCATTTGGTTCTCTACTAAAGACAGGGGAGGTGTAGAGGCTCATTTGGTTCTCTGCTAAAGACAGGGGAGGTGTAGAGGCTCATTTGGTTCTCTGCTAAAGACAGGGGAGGTGTAGAGGCTCATTTGGTTCTCTGCTAAAGACAGGGGAGGTGTAGAGGCTCATTTGGTTCTCTACTAAAGACAGGGGAGGTGTAGAGGCTCATTTGGTTCTCTACTAAAGACAGGAGGGGTGTAGAGGCTCATTTGGTTCTCTACTAAAGACAGGGGGGTGTAGAGGCTCATTTGGTTCTCTAATAAAGTAGAAATGCCTCAAAATATTTAAAATACAGGTAACTGAGGGCACAAGTGATGGCCAGTTAGAAGGGAATTGGTTTTATTCACTTGACAGCTATATTTGATTTAACATCACACTCAGAGAGGAAAACTCAGCCCCTCATCATTGGTATACAGGTGTTGTCATTGACATATCTCTCTGTTTCTGTTGTCAGACAATTGCACAACTATAAAAAAGTGATTTGATCAAGGGTCACAAAATGCTAACAGCCCAGAAATTACCGTTAGCCTTGGTCAGCCAGTTAGCATTTTGTGACTTTGGGTCTATACTGTCCTCTCTTTCTTCTTTTAGAGAGATCGGATGGTCAAAAGTTTGATCGCCGTAGCAGCCAGTGTGTCAAAGTGGTCACTTCATGTGTAATACTTCTTCACTGAACTGTTTCATTTTCATGAGGGAAATGACAGAAAGCACAAAAAATGTGGTTGGTTGTCGATGGCCGATGTCACCAACAGTCAATCAGCAGTGGTCAACTTTCTTATGACGACTGACTGGTCGACCACCGTCACATTGGGTGAGTTTCTTGTGTTTGTTCTGATCTATAGTAAATAAAAGGTATAAATGGCCTTCCAGGGACTAGTTGCTTGAGTTGATGGCGGTGTGTTCGCACAGTAAAGTCACTTCACATCAGCAACGTCAGTCCTTTACATCAGATCAGCTTCCATGATCTAGAAAAGTGAGCATAAGCCCAGACTGCAGCTCAGTTCTTACATCAAAAATGTGATAAGTACTATCTAAAAAGTCATCTAATAACTCTAATAAGGGGAACAGCTGCAGCTGACAAAGGTTAATTTCCACGTACTCTAGTTACAGTTTAAGGTAGTTCATCATTTTTGTGGCATAATATTTCATTTCTCTCTCCTAACTTTCCAGTGACTCGAGTTTCTAAACTATGAAATAAAACAGAAGTGCCTTGAAACATCGCCTGTTAAAAACCACAAGCTTCCCTGTAGTAGTTCTTATATCAGTTCCTCATAATAACTCAGTAAGGAGAAGTCAAAGGTATGTTTAGGTCACAAGGTTAGTGAGTTTTGTTCTAAAATGAGATATCCACCATTTGAATAAAAAAATGACACCTACTCTCACAAAGTGATTGCTCCTGATTGTTCACCCTAACCTTTACACTATATTTTAGGTTTTAGTCATTTAGCTGATGCCGTTATCTAGAGTTTCTTACAATCAGGGTAGGAAACAGTTACCTTACGAACCAGTAATCCCATTAAATAACCTTACATTTACATTATTTCACCCTTTTATTCATGCAAAATCCCCTTAAAATTGATTAAAGGAGTTGTTAATGGAGGAGACCCCATCGAAACCACCTTAAACTCCCCTTAAGTTTTTGACTCCTTACTTTCTAATTTGATGTAAAATTCAGGGAGACAGGAACTTTCCATTAATAACTCATTAATAACCCTGTAAAAGGCATGAAAAATCCCTTAATTACTAGAGTCTCCACAAATCAACCCATGACAAAATCCCTTATAAACCCATGATACTAACCTTACTTATTTAAAGCTGTGTTATTGTTAATGGATAATTTGTGTTTATGTAATGAGAAATAAGGACATTTCAGGGATAAAATTAAGGGGTTTGGTTTCGTAGTGGTGGCAGAGTAGCTGATAAAACGCAGAATTAACCAGCAGGTTTTACTACTTCAACAGCCGGATAGATTTATTTTCGAACAGAATAAAACATCTAAATGATTTAATGAATGATTGATTATCTGTAAAAGTGACTGGTGGTGCAGACCAGCCATAGCCAAGATTTCTAAGCATTTGTTTAGTGGCTGGTGTTAATTTCCCATCCTGCTTATAATTGTGCAACAGCAGAATGAGTGTAAATCCCTAGATTGCCAATATTGCCAGTAGATCACAGAGCTGAGCAACAGCAGAGACGCAGCGGTAAAATGAAACAGCTGTTTAATAACTGAAAAATGTACATATGCTATTAAAAAGCTGTCAATAGACTGAGTGCTAAAGAATTTCAATAGCGAACATTTATACATTCTTTGGCATATACTTATAACTACACGCAATGAAATCCCGTTTCCTGAATTTTATTGAAAAAGTGGATCGGCCTAATTTCCCCACGGTGAAGCGAATAATTGCTCGATTCTTATTTCTGTCCAATTGTATGTGGAAATACTCCAGGGAGAATAATGATCTGCGGCAATAAAATCTCATAATGGTAAACTAGAATCCAATACTAATACGAATCTTTAATGAGCTCTGCTGGGAAATTCACTTTTCACTTGCGGGGTCAGAGGTCAGGGTCAGCTGCAGCACAGCACCTCTGGAGCCGGTGGGGTTCAGTGTCTGTGTGTTTAAAGGAATACAGTACGTTTTTGGGAGATTGGTCTTTTGGTCAACTTGGCCGTTAAATGATGAGAACACAGACACCAAAATCATCCATGTGCCCCTGGTAGATCATTCGCTCTGGATTTCCATGCTAACACTTTAGCATACAGTGTGTTGAGTGATAGAAGGTGATTAGCATTATCTCCAAAGTGAGAAAATGAAAACTTGTAGCAGCTCTAAAGCTAAGACTCCCATCGCCTTCCTATGGAAACAGGGAAAGTCCCTCGCAGTTCAAAACAATACTTTATTATTTTTAACCATATTTCGTGTACATTTTCCCAGTCTCCTACACAAACTGCCAGACTTGGCCGCATATCATTTAAAATTACTTTCTATTTAGTGTTAGAGCTGCTACATGTTGTTATTTTCTCACTCACGTTACCACAGCAACACAGTCACGCAAAATTTGGTGAAACGAGCATGAACTCTGAAACACAGATTATGTGTTGTGGATGCAAATAATGTGAATACGTTCCTCCACCACTAAAGGATTATCTGACAATAACATACATTTTCACATGTTCTTCACATGAAAAGGTTAAGTAACAGTTAGGTGTAGTGGAGTGAAACAACTTCAGTTAAGGTTAGAGTTAAGATTAGGGTTAAAGTTAATGTTAGGTTTAGACAGCTGGAACTTTGGATAAGATTAGGCAGCTAAGACTTGGTTTTAGCAGCTTGGTTAAGGTTAAGGTATGGTTTTGGTCATGGTTAAATAAGAAAAACTTGCTGAAAATGAAAACTTCACTCACAGTAGAAAACTTGTCATGAGTTGGGAATGGAAGGTAAATGTCTCCACACCCTTACTTTCCACTGTGTGATTACAATGTCAAACTCCTGCCTGGTGGGGAAACATATGTATTTTACCTTTCGTGCACGGATCATGTATTTGCATTTTAAGACATAGTGCTTTCATGACATTGAGACCAGGCTGTATTGAAGCCAACAGGGAACACATGGATGATTTTGGCGTCTGTGCTCTCATCCCCTAACAGGTAAATTGACTAATGGGTCAATCACCCCAAAACCTTTTTTTTTTTTTATTCCCTAAGTGAATCCACTTAAGCAGGGAGGATTGTTGCTGAACCTCTGGTTGGATGACCTGTAACCACCAGCTGCTCACTGATCCCCAGCCTGTTTGCAAAACAGTTTACAACATGAGGAGGGGAAGGGATTACAGAGGAGCTGTACATTTCCCGTGTCCTGACGTGTGTGTGTGTGTGAGCATACATGCTCGCATGCATGTGTGTGTTTGTTTAGCGCAACGGAGAAAAAATGTCTCAGAGGGAAGGAGGGAGGAGGGAGAGAGGAGTGTGTGGGGTGAGCAAGTCCAAAGTTCAGGTGGGTGTGACGTTCACCCCCCTCCTCCCCCCTCCCTCCCCTTGGCTGATGACTCATTTTGAGTAAAGAAAAGAGAAAAAAAACACACACCTCTTCAGGCGAAGCGGGAAAAGAGGTGTAGTTACGGGAAGGGGTGGATGAAACAAAAGGGAGAGGGAAGTGGAAGAGGGATGGAGAAAGAAAGAAAGAAAGAAAGAAAGAAAGAAAGAAAGAAAGAAAGAAACAGGGAGAATGGATAGACAAAATCAACAATCAGGGGTGTGGGGGAAGAGTGAGAGAAAAAAGGAGTGAATAATAGAGGGAGAGAGAGAGAAAACGACTTTCCACAGAAAAAACGAATCATATTCTGCGGGTCACGTGTCAAAAACCTGCAGTTAGAAAGAGGTTTTCTGTGAAATGGAGACAGACCACTTTCGCCGATCATCTTAAATTATGTATTTCTTTAGATGGATCAATAAATTCCATCAACAGACTTTAAGTATAACTTAATTTATTGCTTAAGTAAAATAATAACAATAGAAGGCCTGTAGGCTGTCATAAAGCTGTAATTTATCTTAACAAGTTAACTGCATTTGAGTAAATCAAAGCTGCAAAAACAAATTCAAGTAAATGAAAACAACTCCATAACCACATTATAAGATGCTTGGGATAGAAATGTAGTATTTCTTTAATGCATAAATTATGTTTGAAATTGCTAAAGCCATGCCCAATATAACCTATTAATCAAAGGATAATGTTTTAAGATTTATTGTCATAGTTAACATAGGTCAAATATGACAAATTACATCACACCACAGCTGCTTTACCCTCAGTCAAATGTTTTTTTTTTTTATGCAAATAGAAAAAGAACCACTTTTTGAACTGTATACACCAGTGGTACTTTAGCCAGAGAAGAAGAAAACTGGACATAAAAAACTGAAACATGTCCTGGGGAACTCTGAGGGTTCAGTAGATTTCAATAAAATTGACTCTATGTTGTAAAAATGTCATTTGAGGGAAAAAGTTTTTTTTTGTCAATAATGAAAGTATGTGATGAATAGAGATGGAAACACATTTGGTGAATAAATAATGGCGTAGGCTGAGTTCAATCTCACTGCACAACAATTCAAAAGGAAAGGTCGCTCCTGTGTATAAACCATTTGTTGTCTGGCCATTACTGGAGTATTGCTAAGTGCATTTCTTTGTCTTTATGTGTGAAAGCATGACATATGGCCAACATTAGCTGACTCCCCCCCCCCGGCCAAAAAAAACAACAATAACAACTTTCCCAATAATCAGCAATTTTCAAAATATTCACAATTTTTCTGGTTGATTTGTTTTTCTTTTCTGACGACCAAGAAGCATATTCATTTGTTTTAACACAACTGATGGAAGCACACCTAATTTGCATTTCTGCTAAATTAGCTTGACAGTTGGATGGAAACGTAGAATAGAAAAACAGAATCAGAAAGAAAGAAAAGGAGAGGGAGATTTAGAGACAGAGACAGAGAGAGGCAGAGAAACACAGAGAATAGCAGACAAACAGAGAGGGAGGCAGAGGGGTGAAATGACATTTTGGCGTCTTGCTTCTGTTTGATGTCTTTCCGGCTGAAACAGGATGTTGGGCGGGACATGAAGTGGGGAGGGATCATTCAAAAATGGTGTAAACCGATGGGATAGCGGTATCCGTCAGGGAGAGAAAAGCAGTTTTATTTGAAAGGGGGGATTGTTCAAAAATCTGTGATATTATTATTGGTTGGAATTTTTATGTTCGCCTGCTGGGACGCCATAACCACTAAAAATACACCGTCTTCCAGGAGGGTGGCTTTGATATAAAAATACAAGAATATATATTTTTTGTCAGTGTTTTTGGCCTGTATTAAATTAAATAGGTGTGTATATAATGACGTGGAAAAGTAGCGAACGAGGTGGAACATTTTTCATTTCGTTGTGATTTTAAAGAGGGAGAGAAGAAGGGGGGGGGGGGGGGCGGAGGGGGGGCAGAGTCAGGCAGGTGCAGCAGGAACAGTCATGTTGTTGCAGACTGTTGTTGCAGACACTTTGTCATTCTTTCCACTAGGATGAAGTTAAACTACTGCAGTAACACTCCCTGGGTCTCTCTTTCTTATTAACGCACACACACGCACACACACATACACACACACACACACACACACAAACCCACACTCATGTACACACACTCACTCTCTCTCTCTCTCTCTCTCTCTCTCTCTCTCATACATACACACACATTTATTATACCCTATGCCACACACACTCACTCTCTTTCTTATTAACACACATATTAACTCATAAATACTCTCTCTCTCTCCCTCACACACACACACACACACATTTATTATCCCCTATGCCACACACACACACACACACGCACATACACTGACATACAAACAGTATACTCATATGCACTCTCTCTCTCTCTCTCTCTTTCTCTCTCTCTCTCACACACACACACATACACTGACATACAAACATACAGTATACTCATATGCTCTCTCTCTCTCTCTCTCTCTCACACACACACACACACACACACACACCTACACACACACATACACACACACAGCGCAGTGTGGAGGCATCCGGGCCATCTCCTTGTCCCTTTAATCCAGCTAAGCAGCTTTGGACTCAGAGAAACAGTGAAGGTGTCTCACTGACTCCCTCTTCCCTCTGGTCCGGCTGGAAACTGACTGCTTCGTCTCAGTATTTCATACAGTGAGTGCTAGAGGTTAAAAATATTTTAAAAGTGTCCTGCTGCAAATGGGTTTTCATTAGTCCCATAGCAGCAGAAGTCACAGCCGCCGCTTCCCACTAGCAGCTGTTTAGCTGCTGGTGGGAAGTATGGGAAGTATTAGTATGAATACTATCACCTCTTTCTACACCTATATTTATACTACTGCTACTACTTACTACTACTCTTATGATGACTACAACTAGTACTACTACTGGTACGACTACTAGACTACGACTACTAGACTATGACTAATACTACTACTACTATTACTACTATAACTACTATCACTAGCTACTACTACTACTTCTACTATGACTACTACGCTACTACTACTGTTACTGCTACTCCTAAGACTATTTCTACTACTACTACTACTACACTATGACTACTAGTACTACTACAACTAGGCCTACTACTGCAGCTACTACAAATAGAACCATTACTAGGCTACTTATACTACGACTAGTACTACTACTATCACTAGCTTTCTACTACTACTATTTCTTCTTCTATTATTAGTACTACTACTGCTACTACTACTATGACTACTATTACTATTACTGCTACTTCTACTACAACTACTATTACAACTAGTAGTAGTCTACTATTAGTAATGATACCAGTAGTACCATTTTGACTGCTACTACTACTGCTATTTTTATTACTGCTACTTCTACTACTACTAGTACTAGTGCTATGACTACTACTACTTCTAGTACTACTACTAATATGACTACTACTGTGAGTACTTCTACTACTACTACTACTACTACTTACTGCTATACTTAATACTATTTCTACTACTTCTACTGCTGCTGCTACTACTACTATTACCACTACTTCCAACACTACTACTACTATTACTATTACTAGTTCTACTAATACTACTACTAATACTTCTTCCACTACTACTATTAAAACTACTGCTGCTGTGCCGATTACTGAATATCCCCCGCTTTCCCCAGCGTCAAGGAAAGTACACACACCGTCTTTTCGCCCTTCGCCAAAAAACACTCAGGAGTTTTTCCTCATACATCTGAAGTGAGAAATGGCTTCAGAAAATGATGACAGGTTCACACTGGCAGTTCAAAGGCTCGAGCCATAAAGGCCTGTCATTGAGAAGGAGCTGGCCGGGGGCGAGGCCGCGCACGGCTCCGCTTAGGAAGGCACGCAGCTCCTCTGAATGTGGGTTAACTCACTGAGCGCTCGAAAGAAAAAGGAAAAAGCACACGCTAAAATTTCAAACGCTTTGCAGGTGTCCCGCCGTCAGAATACCTGACTTTGTTCTCTGCTGTTGTAAAAAGAGAAATGGGATTTTTACGAGCCGCTCTCTTATGTAAGCAGGTAGAAGCACGCTTTCTCTTGGGATGGATGGGAGTGAACTGGCCTCAATAAAAAAACACACACAAAAAATGTACATATGGGACGTATCACAGCAAAATCGAGGGAAATGAACATAACCCTCTGCTTTTGGCATCAATTTATCATCGATCACAACTGTGGTTTTGGATTCGGTGATGGGAAAATTCATTTTAAAACATGTCATCCGCTCTATATGAGAACTTTACTGAATGTATGTATGTATGTAGTCTACAGTAATGCTGTAATATAGTCTCCAGAGACAGTGGGGTGCATGAGATTATGTATAAGACTCTAACTCTACTATTTAAAAAATGCAGCGGCAGAAAGTTATATTTTGCCCTCCTATTTGTGGTGTTGTCACTTTCATCTTCTCCTCTTTTCTCCTTGTCCTACATTTCCTCTCCTCTCCAGTTCTCTCAGCTCCTTCTTTTCCTTCTCCTGTCTGCTTTCCTCTCCTCTCCTCTCTTCCCCTCATGCTCTTTCTTTTCTCATCGTCTCCTCTTCTTTCCATTCCTCTCCTCTCCTATCCTCTGTCCTCCTTTCCTTTTCTCTTCCTCTTTCCTTTCCTCTTCCCACAGATCCTCTCCTCTCCCCTCCTTGCCTCTTCTGTCCTCTCCTTTCCTCCTCTCCTCCTCTCCTCTCTTCTCCTTTTCTTTCCTCTTCTCCATTGCTCCGCTCCTCTCCTCTCCTCTCCTCCTCTCCTCTCTCCTTACATTTCCACAGCCACCAAACTTTGGGCTTTGAATCGTGACGATAAGGGTTGAACAAAAAACAATAGAAAGTCAGGTGCCTTTGAAAAAATGTAGCCTCTTTGTCCTTGGATTGTGTGTGTGTGTGTGTGTGTGTGTGTGTGCGCGTGTGTGCGTGTGTGTGTGTGTATGTGTGCATTATGGGAACACAAACCACACAAAGTACAGCTGCCTGCCTGACTACCAACCATCAAACAAAAAAAAAAATCTTTTCAAAACCAACCTCAAGAACCAGCGGAGAGATGATTAAATTCTCCATGCGAGGAGTTCAAAAGCAATAAAAAATGAAATGAAAACACGGGCGGTGCGCTACACAAAAGGCCTCATTGTTGCTGGGCACAGGAATGCGTGTGTGTGTGTGTGTGTGTGTGTGTGTGTGTGTGACTGCGGGCAGGGGCTGTGAGGAATTTGAGTTTTTGCATGCAGACAAAAGATGGCCTATGACTAGGAGGGGAGAGAGAGAATGCTGTGAGGCTGAAGCCTAGCAACCACAGGGCCCAGAACAGGGGAGAGAGAGAGAGAGAGAGAGAGAGAGAGAGAGAGAGAGAGAGAGAGAGAGAGAGAGAGAGAGAGAGAGAGGGGGGATGAGGCACAGAAAGGGAAATAGAAAGATAGCAAGAAAGACAGAGAGAGACAGCAGCTGTGTTTCCATCCAACTGTCAAGCGAATTTTAATTGATTTTTTGAGATGTCACAAAAAATATAATTGGACATTATGTGTGTTTCCATCAGTCTGGTTGAAGCAGAAATCATCCATGTGTCCCCGGTAGAAGACTGACCATTTATCAGTAAAAAAGTTGTTAGTTGTTTGATTATATGGCCTGTAGATTCATAAATTTAAAAAAAAAGGAACATCATTAACTCAATATAGCTTATGTAGTTTATTTTTGGAACTATTTCAGGTGAACAACCATGTATCCATCTGCTCTGAAATGTTTTTTAGCTGTACACAGTCTCCCATCGCTCAACATGTTGACTTCCTATGGAAACAGTTTCAAAACAGAACATTGTTTTTGTATCATATTTCATGCAAATTTTATTTATAATTATTTACCTTTTAGTTTTAGAGCTGCTACAAGTTCTCATTTTCTCACTTTTGAGATCATGCTAGTTGCCTACTATCACTCACTACAGTGTATGCTAATGTCAGCATGGAGCTGGATGATGGACACATGGATGATTTCAGTGTCTATTTTCTCATCACTTCAAAAACAAAACATATCACATCAAAACAAAACTGTCGCTCCTAGACAGTCTCCCCAGAACTTGATGTGTTCCTTTAAGCTCCTGGTTGGTCTTGGATCTGTTTGGGAGGGAAGAGTGGAGAAATGGAGATCAAAGGGTTCCAGCAGAATGTTGATATTATGGTCAATGATCAATCAGTCTGCAGAATAGCAGTTAACAAAAGGTTATAACTTTAACACACAAGCATAGACACACACACACACACACACACACACACTTAAACCCCTTGCCATACAAACTCTCTCCCTCTGTCTCTCTCTGTTTCTCTCACACACACACACACACAGACACACACACACAGACACACTCAACCCCTCATTTCCTGGAATCCCTCGTCACCTGACCTCTGACCTCTGTGAGGGTGTTGACAGATCCCCCCCCCCCCCCCCCCCCGCCCCGACTTCCTCTGTGTCTGTGTGATTTATTTTGTGAAGGGGTTTCACTCCAAAATAGTATCATTTCAGCATTTTGAAAAACGATTATCTCATATTCGTTATCTCAAACTCATTACTCAAAACTTCATGATTTCATCCTTAAAAAGGTTATTTGATAAGCAAAGGCCTCAGGCTGGGTTCATTCTTTTTTGAAATACTGGAATTATCGCTTTTGAATGAAACTCTACATGTGGGGACTAAATTAAATCATATTACTCAACACTATGTTCTATGTTCATTTTGGGGAGAAAATGCTACTCTAGAGACATTGAGTAAAGGCAAAAAAAGCTAAATTCACCAGTTAATATTTCTAAAAACACAGCTGATTCCCTTCTCAAAAATACAACCATTTTGGAAAATCTTAAGATTACTAAGATTTCCCATAATGGAAGCATCAGAGCTGTGTTTTCAAATGTGCCAGTTGTTTTGAAGGCCAACATATTAGAAGTGTCAAGTGGCACCAAACCGCATCTAAACTGTTTTGTAAGTGAAGGCCTTAAGATGATTCGTAACTTAATAGTAATAGTAATAACAGTTATAGTAATAAAAAAAGACATTTCTGTTCATGACTATTGAATGTCATATAGCAACCTAGTTATGTGTGTATGAGTGTGTAATTGAGGAGTGTAACTGTCAACTCTGAACTGAAGAGCGGAAATATCATTCAAGATCTTATCAAACATCAAAAAAATGTACCTGTGTGGCTACGACATTTTTACAAAGGTAAATCAAATGAACGATGAATGAATCATGAGTCGATTCACGAATGTCGGACAGCCCGAAAGTTAATTCAAAGAATCTGTCTTCCTGCCACAACTCAGAAGGATCAGGAGGAGGGAATTTGGTCTAAACATCACTGGTTTCAGTCTAGAGGTAGAAACGCTAGAAGTGTGTTCAAATGCACCGATTGTTTTCAGTTACCCAGCGCGCTGAAAGCATCGAGTGGCACCTTGACGTCTGCTCCGGACTTGGTTTGATTTTGGAGTGTCAGCGGGACCACAAACATCAGATTTTTTTGAGGTTTCTGGAACAACAATGACCACAGATCTAATATGAGGCAAAAGGACATCATGTATGTTTCTAGCCTGGTTCCAGACTCCTGAACCTCGTCCCGCCCACTTTTCAGATTTTGTAGAGTGATTCAGAGAGTCTGGTGTTTCCCTCGTCAACAGCTTGGAGAAACAATCAAGCCAGATCGATGCAAATCAAACTAAAGTTGGTGACGTTTTCAACCTGTGCCACATCCAGACAGATCTTAATCACAAAATTGGAGACGGCCATGGATGATATAGACACAGATGCTATCGAGGCTGTTCATCATCATTCTTGGTAAAGTTGGTAAATCCGCTGGCCATGGATATAGAGACTAACTGGCTGCAGCATCAGTGTGACTGAAGTAACGTCAGAGCGGCCGGAAACGTCAGTCACTAGATTGGTTCGGGGAAAATCACCCCCCCCCCCCCCCCCCCCCCCCCCCCCCAAGACAGAAAACAACTAATGAGAAGGCAATTTCAGGCTGAATAATGGAGCGGGAACGAAATGGCCATTCAGTCTGAATATCAGGCCGGTACGTCTCTAATCTTGTGGAGAAGAAGGCTACATGAAGCCTAGACATGGAGGAGGAAGAGATTATCAAGAAAACACAAAACATGACACATTAATGCCACTCACTGTGGTGTAGAAACGCAGACACAAATCAGGCCATGCGTCAGTTATCACTCACGTGTTTGAGCCTCAAGCTTTTAAATTAAATTTACCTGCACTCCACCAACAATAACCAACATTAAAATCAGAGTATCAGGAAGAAGGAAAGAGGTGTGTGTAGATGCAAATCACCTTGAGGAAACAGGCAAATAGTTACATGCTGGGAACTTCCACATGACGTCAGCCTCACTGAGACCAAATCGCTTTTCACTCTGACAGCAGAGAGACCTCAGCAAAAACTCTGTGACGTGATGGAACTTGTCTGTTCGCCAGTTCTCCTTTGGGAGTCGGTATGAGAGAGAGAGAGAGAGAATGAGAGAGAGAGAGAGAGAGGGAGAGAGAGAGAAACAAAGAGATATAGAGGGAAAAGAAGAGGGGAAAAGAAAGTGAAGGAGTGGGAAAGAGGGGGAGGAAGAGAGTCCAAAATGTAAATCTATCATTTTGGGGGAAAATAACTTGTTACCTAAGATATGTTATTATTTTGTCAACCAAGTATTTAGGATACCTACTATCTTTTAAAGAAACAATCTGTAAAATATATATAAATGTCCATTTCACTACTCTCTATCGCTGACTGATGTAACACAATAGTGATCCAACCTATATCCAGTTCATGAAAGCTTTTACATTTGTTGTTCTAAACACCGAGTGTCTGGTAGGACTTCCCCGGAAAAAATCCTTTGCCGAAGGTGTTTCCAGTTTGTTTGTAATAAACAAACAGAAGAAGAACTGGGTAGTTAGCATGAGCAGTGATAGCCACCATGGCTGAACAGACAGAGAAAAGAGAAACTCAAACTGCATCAACAGAAAGTCCAAGCTCCGCCCACACTGTTTGATTGACAGGTGATCTCTGGGAAGTGCAGTGCAGAAACGCCACAGAAATGAGCGCTTAGCACCAAAGATGGAGTAATAAAAAAAATAGAGGATCTCGCAGAGTAGGCCTACCACTTTAAAAAGCACTACAATTACTAAGATTACTAATAATCTTTTTTTTCTTGTTTTTTCAAATAGTGGCAATTCTTGTATTCCTCCTTGGTTCAGTTTACTGTTTTGAATCCAGCACCTGGGGGGAAACACCACAGATTGTGTGAGGAAAGAAAGACAGGAAGAGAGACAGACAGCGAGAGGCAAAAGGAGATGTTGAAATATTCTCAAGCAACCGTCGGTTCCCATAACTGAGATGCTCAGTGGGCTGAAGGGAACTGATGGATGTGATCGCAGAAACAACACACTGCCTGGAACAACACGCTCTGGAAATTCCCATAAACTTTCCTACATTGTCATGGACTTGTACCGAATAATTGCGAGGTAGCGTGTGTGTGTGGGTGTGTGTGTGGGTGTGTGTGGAGGGGGGGTGGGTGGTGTGTGTGGGTGCAAAAAGACTGTCAAAACAAAACAGAGATAAGAAAGGTATGTGTGACTCTATGTTGTTGTATAAGTTCAAAATATAGGACACACACAGACATGCATGCATGCATGTACACACACACACACACACACACACACACACACACAGACACCCACAGTGCTTACAAATCACCAGAATCAGTTGCTTACAGTTTGTACTTTTGCCTCACATTCATCTTTTGCACATTTCATTATTTTGTTCATTTCGACCATCCTGTCCCAGGATCTTTTCTACTGACTCTACACAATCTACACATAATGATAATGCTAAACAGATCTACATGTATCTGTTAAAGCAGAGGTTCTCTAAAATTTTCATGTTCTGAATAAACACACATTAGGGCATGAAACCCCCATTTGATAAGATTTTGTCCTCATCTCAGTTAGTGAGGATGGGATTCTCTTCTCTGTTGCAGCTACACTTCCTGATTTATGCTGATGAAACGGATGTATTATTGCATGAAAATCTTGCCTAGCGCAGCTTTAACTTTCATTTTATCAGGAAAAGTCGGCTTGTGACCTGAGCATCAATAGAGGTGGAAAGTAACTAAGTACATTTACTCAAGTACTGTACTTAAGTACAGTTTTGAGGTACTGGCACTTTACTTGAGTATTTCCATCTTGTGAGACTTTATGCTTTTCCTCCACTACATTTCAGAGGGAAATATTGTACTTTTTCCTCCACTACATTTATCTGACGGCTGGAGTTACTAGTTACTTTGCAGAATAAGGTTTTACATTCAAAACA
This sequence comes from Centroberyx gerrardi, assembly GCF_048128805.1. NCBI lineage: Eukaryota > Metazoa > Chordata > Actinopteri > Beryciformes > Berycidae > Centroberyx > Centroberyx gerrardi. The sequence goes on along the minus strand of NC_136001.1, from coordinate 8,428,638 downwards.
TACGATGAGCTCATAAAATATGTTGCATTGTTAGAGTTTAAACTCCCCAACAGTATATGGAGCAGTTAGACCGACAACATTAAAATACTTCTTACAAGTTAATGCTTCAATAATTTAACACTCTGAAAGGGACCGTTCTTTTACTTTTGATACTGAAGGATTTGAGTATTTTTTTCACCACTGAGCATCAATGATTCAAATCCCCACTAAGAAAATCTGCAGCATGGATGAGACACTGCTGCTGAGGCACGTAACTCCACAACTGCTCCACCTGAGCCGCTCAGTCTCCAGCAGTAGAAGACTGTGGTTCTACTGGGCAGCGTGCGCTTCACTAAATAAATAAAGGTTTTAAAAAAGGTCTGGGAGCAAATCAAAGTTGCAGCAGCCTGGTTTTACCTTCGTCTCTTTCTCTTTGCCCGACCAACACCTGAACAAATAACAAACCCTATGCAAAGTTTCCCTCTCTGCCCTTCAGACTGGTATGATTCAACCTGTGTGTGTGTGTGTGTATGAAAAAGAGAGGTAGCATAGTAACAGACAGCATGGATACGTGCGCATTTGTGTGTGTGCATATGGCAGAGAGTGAGAGAGGGTGTCTGAAACTGTGTGTGTGCATGTGTGTATATGTGTGTGTGTGTGTGTGTGTGTGTGCGTGTGTGTGCGCCACTCCCAGCCCTCCTGTATTCGTCAGTGTTTGCCGTCACCTGTGAGTGTGTTTTTCCCTGCAGCACATCGGACGACAGGCAGCAGCTTGTCTGCTGGCTCTGTATGAATGTCAACAATAACACACTCACTCACACACACACACACACACACACACACACACACTCGCTCACAGAGAATCTAGGTTTGTGTTCACCAAATGGCACAGTGTATTTTATTCTCTGCATCTGACTTCTAAGCTCATTTATAGTAAGCATAACCCAGTTTTAGAATTTAAGTGTTGTATGAATGCTGTAAATCTAGTTTGGAAAAAAAAATCATTACTTTTAAGTTCAACCTCCAAAAACTGAAAGATAGAGTTTAAAAATGTTATGATTTTGTCAACCAAGGACTTAACTTACGCACTACTCCTCAAAAAGTCATGTCATTTGTATGAATTTCTTTGCTAGCAATCATTTAGTGAGAGCAGGTATCATTCTTTCAGATGGTGGATTTGTCTTTTCTTTATGATTCTGTATTGATCCCTCAGGGGAACTTCTCTTCTCATGCAGGGAGGATCAGAGGTCAGAGGTCAGAGGTCACTACACCATCCTGACGCTCAATTGGGAATGAAACTCTTCACATGTAACCCAAAACAACACCTTTCCCTATACGACCTTAAATATATATCATTCTGTATGTCTTACCTACTTAAAGATGCAGTCTTATAGTAACTTATAGAACTTGTAGGTTATACCTTTCTTTCTATGAACCTACATATTGTGTTCTAATGGGACCTCAGGAAGACTAGCTGACACTCTTTTGTACAACTAATGGGAATCCTTATTAATAAACAAATAAACCCAACACAAGTTATAGTTACTTTACTACTCCATACATAATCCAGCACAACTTTAAAAGCATTTCTTCCCACATGCGTCTCCTGCCTTTGTGCCGGCAACAATAAACGGCAGAAAAAGGCTCAGGTGAGTCCGCTGCATGAGACACAAAAGAGGAAACTTGAGACCTGGAAACTAGTCAGAGGACTGGGAGAGTCGTGACGTGGCTTCACAGGCAACAAAACCAAGACTCTGCTTTATAGAAAGGTACTCTGATTACATGTGATCTTGGAAATGATCAATAACCATCGGGCGTTCTTTACAGAGAGTATGATGACATGTTCAGTATTTTCAGGAACAAATGGCTGAGATAATTCAATGATTTCTTGTTCTAAATGCTGTTAAGCTCTGAGATTTATGCCGTTTATGAGATTTCCTACTGTTCTGTCTAAACCAACAATTATGTATTTGTGTGTGTGTGTTTGTGTGTGTGTAAACGTAAGACAGATGATGGAGCTACGAGTGTGAGCATGTCTAATATGCCTTTTCCACATGCTGTTCCCACTCTGGAAACATCTAAAAAAAAAAAAGAAAAATATATATCATTACATTCACATTGAGCTAATAAGAACTGGACAGAGACACCGTTTTAAAATGTTAATGTGCATAAAAATAGCTTTATTTCCAATAATAAATCAGAACCTGCATGCAGAAACCAATGATTCATTGGCTTCTCCACTCCATTGGTGATTCACATGTGGTGTTTGTGACATTAAGCAGCAGAACATATCTCTCCCATGCTAATTGACCAGACCTGGGACCAATTACCCTTTGAAACGCATTCAACTACTTCTCTGGGATCGACTGGTCTTGTCTGAGACAGCCGAGCCGGTTGGATCCCCCCTCTCAAAACACACAACGAAATGGATTCAATTGCTGGGATTGACTGATCATGTCTGGATCCAATCAGGGTGGCATCAGGTGGAAAATTCAAACTCCGTCCAGCTTTAACGCTGCAGACCAAAGCAATCGCTCCAGGTAATTGGAAGGATTATAATTTGACATGCATTCAGTTAGTTTTCCGGGGTCGACTGATTCTCGCTGACACACTGGAAACAATCAGACAGACCTGCAAAACTACAAACCCCGCCCACTTGCCACTACTGGCAGACTGAAGCAAACGACCCATATCAGTATTTTCCCGATTTTGTTTTTCTTGGTGGGATGGAAAGGCCTCGAAACTCTCAAGTAAACCTGAACTAAGGAAACAGTTTTATATTGGGCAGCAGGGTTACCCACACTGAAAATGCCCCTCCAAATAAATGTAAATTTTGTCTAAATTCCAGTCGACCTGTGTTCAGTCTAATCGCGTTCCACCTTGGCTGCTAAGAAATGAAACTGACCAATCGTCAAAATTAACTGTACAAAGTGAGTGAGTTTCCGGTCCTATGGGGAAACACTGACGCAGTAACTGACACAATTTCAACTAATCAGCCCAGGTCTGCTACTGACAACATGGCTCATCGGCACAACGTCCCCTGAACGACGAACGAACGATTAACACCGACCACATAAGCAATCCTTCTTCTACAAAAAAAAAAAAAAAAAAAAAGAAACATAACAAAAACATAAATACATAGCGCTTCAAAAAAGTCTAAAAGATAATAGAAACTCTTACAAAATAAAAACAAAGTTTCAAAACTATTTGCTTCTGAGAATCTCAAACTAGTGTATATAAAACTTTTAAAATCACATATACAACAGCTTAAAAAGGGGGAAAACACCCCAACCTGAAAGAAGGCAATAAAATATTTTGACAGTTAAATTAATACAAAAAAAGGGAACAAGTTGATCTACTGACAAAAAACAAAAAAACACTGGAGAACAATGAGGAGAGGATGAGTTAGTATTAGCATTGGTAGTATCAAAACAGCTTTCTCCAGATGTGAAGAGAGCCCACTTTCATTCCAAGCATTTACAGTAAATCACATTAAAATGAAACGTTACTGGTGGGGGAAAACAATAAAAATAAAAAAAGGAAAACAATTTGGCATTTAAATATTTGGTAGATAGTTTTTTTTTTTTGTTGCCAGGAGGTGGCTAAGTACCAAGTTAAACGTTTTTTTCCCCCCCGTTGGCTATATACAAATCCTTGGTAGACCAGTCTGTGTGCTGCGCCTACAGCTGTCAAATACACTTTATTTAGCTGAGAAAGGTGAGCATCAAACCTATTCATACTGGCTTGCTCGTAGATCCCATAATGAGTGGATATAAAACTAGCAAACTGCCGGTGTAGCTTATTGGAAAAGCATCGAACCCGTGGTTTTAAAACAAAATGTACCGTTCGTTTGCTTGAAAAGCACAGAACCCCAAAACTACCAGTTTCTCCGATTACAGAGCGAAGATCCTTTCCACCAAGGACCATTTAGGTGAACTTGAAACTCGCAAGCCTCTAACTCAGTACCAGTTGATGGATAAGCAAAGAACCAATGAGCTCAGTGTGTATCTCAATGGTCAGGCATGGAACAAAACCTTGCAGGTAGATAAAGGCCAAGCTGACATGAATCTTAATCTGAAAGAGGGTCAACAGCTAAATATCCATCATGTTGTTGACTCTTTGCTCCCTTCACACAGGATTGAGCAGTTTGTGTGTGTGTGTGTGTGTGTGTGTGTGTCTGTGGAATGTGGGTGTGTCACCCTGTAGGAGCATGTTGGTTTGAGTCCAGTCCAATTCACCATAATAATAAAAAACAGACCCTGGAGGCACAGCAATAATAATTATTATAGTGGTGACACATCTTCCAGGCTGTACTGAGGACAATGCTTTGCTATCCAAGTGTGTGTGTGTGTGTGTGTGTGTGTGTGTGTGTGTGTGTGTGTGTGTGTGTGTGTGTGTGTGTGTGTGTGTGTGTGTGTGTGTGAGTATGTAACCTGGGTCATATAGTAGTTTGCAAATACTTTTTCTGGCTTAGTTTAGCTTACTTATCTGATGCTAGGTGCCATAGTGATGGGATTTCCCCCACATAGGGAAAACCAAAACATGGCAGAAAGTTTAGACAACCACAGGAAAATATTTGAAAATCAACTTAATGCACTCTTCTGCGATTGAAAATGTACCTGAATTATCTATTGTGGTAAACTCTGCTCATCCAGTGCAGGCACAACGAGACAAATGCCAAGAAATATTTGCAAATACTACTTGACCCAGGTCTGACGTGAGTGTGTAATATGAAATGTGATGCCTTTTCTCTCACGGTAATTTAACGGATGACCGAGCGTACCTCAAAGAATAAAACTACACAACGTTACGGTGATATATTTTCAGATCACTATGGAAGTTCATTTCAACAACGCGTGAACTTAATTCTTTCCCATCATAAAGGAATCTTTAATAAAAAAAAAAAATGAAATCTTTGAAATCTCGCTGCATAACAAGGATTTCTTTTAAAACAATAAACAGAAGAAAAAAAAATGTTTAACTTAAAAAGTCGTTCGCTACAGTAATGTGAGAAGCTGTAGCACCAGATCAGAGTCCAAAAAATGAGGTTCAGAGAAAAACAAGGAGGAGGAGGAGGGAGGGGAGAAACAGGAGAGGGAAAATAAATAACTGGACTGTCAATGTGTACCATAATGAGAAAATGTCATTGCACAGTGTTAGTGTTACAAAATGGAGGATGGGGGGAAAAAGGGAGGGGAGGGAAAAGAGGGTAAGGGAGAGTTACAGTTCTCCAAGTCCTCAATTGTAAAGTTCTGTTGTTTTTTTCTTTTAAAATATGGGGACAAGAAATAAAAATAGCAGAAACAAAAACATAAATCAAACGGTTATCTTGTTGTGGAAATGGTCCACTCCTGTTGCTCCTTTTCCTTGTTTGACAGAACCAAAAGACAGGGACAAAACGGACAGTCCAACAAAAGCGTCTGATTGGTTAAAAGAGCACCGATAAAATTAGTTGAGTATCAGGGAGGAGGAGTCAGTCAATCGATTGTGTTGTTGGGGCTTCTCTCCCGATTTGTCGTTACCGAGTATCACTCCATCGACCCGACTGTATGGCCAGACGAAAAGAGAGGAAGAGGAGGAGGAGGAAGAGGTGGAGGAGGTGTGGTGGTGATGAGGCACTGTGGGGCCGGGTGGAGGCCCTGATCAGGTTTTTTTTAAGGGATTTTTTTTTAGGGATGATAGCTGGGGAGGGGGAGGGTCATGGTCTACGCGTAGATCTCCGTGGTGGGAGCCTTCTTGTAGATGGGCTTCTTCCCCAGGTCGTAGCTGCCCTCGTCCTTCTTCTTCATGCGGTAGATGAGCAGGAGGATGAGGAGCACGGCGAACATCAGGCCCACGGCTCCGCCCGCAATCAGAGCTGCAACAGACAGACAGACGAGAGAGGCGTCAGACTTTTATTTTTTATTTATTTTTTTTAAAGTATGGGAGGATGAAGAAGAGGATGAGGACGCAGCTATCTCAGTAATTTGAGCCAAATCATAGTGATTACTAGTGGTTCAGATCTGAGGAAATTATTACTCTTAACTGTAATTATAACTGTTGCCTATCACTTTGGTTTTGAAGCCACACTGTAAATGCAGCACATCTCATTAAGATTCTCGGCTACCTAGATAGTGTGAAGGTGATATGATTCCCACATTTCCAGTCCATAATCAATAACCTATTGGAGTGAAGAGGAGCAGCAGCATGGGAAGTCTCTTTAAAGATGCTTTCACCACCATTTAAAATAAAAAACAAGATACTGTCGACATCATTTTGCACGCTCAAACACAGCAAACGGCGTCTGTTAGAGATGCGTACTGACCTGCGAGGACCTCTGTCTTGTTAAAGATGCTTTCGTCGCTGGCGTGGGACATGAGCACGTTGGATGGGTGCTCCTCGCTGGGCTGCCCCTCGTTCTTCACCAGGGGGATCTCGTTGCTCTTCTGGACGATGTCCACCTCGTTGACAGTTGGCCGCACCGGGCGCTCCACCTCTGGGATCTTGTTGTCGTTCACATCAGGCTGGGGGTGAAGGGAGAGGGAGGAGCATTTTAATTTAGAACCGTTTGATTCAGTTCGGTCCTGTTGTAACGTGGGTTTCCCCAGTATCTTGCACACTCTGTATTGCCTTTGTGATTACACTAATGAAAGAAAACCAATAGAAAATCAGTAGAGAATCAGTAGAGATTTCTCACCTTGGCTGATGGCTTGGCATGCTCTTTTCTGATTGACACAGTTGTTGCTGCGGAAAGGAAAGAGATTTTTAATTTACTTAATAAATAAAGACAACCATATTAATCACAGAGAGAATGGGATGGGATGCACAAAACATATCTACCAACAAAGAACTCACTACAAACTAACAACTTGATAATGAATGAAGAAGCATACCACCACAATTGCAAGGGAAACATGTAATTTCTCTATCAAAATTTTGATTTCAAATACTGATCAATTTGATGTGAAGCATTTGTGAAGACCAACCTCCGTCACCAGATCCAGAAAACTCGTCGTACTCGTCCTCGTCGTCGTACAGCGTGTCGGGCTCGTAATCATCGTAGTCGTCTTCGTCTTCGTCTTCGGTGTCGGTGAAGCCGAAGTCTGAGCCGTTCTGGGAGTCGCCTGACGACGCAAGGTCGTCAGGGTGTGTTGACATGGCGACGGTCTGTGTGGTCCTCATGGGCATCCACGTCTCCGTCTCCCTCACCTGCTGGGACACCAGAGGCACAACGGGGGTTAGAGGGATACGCTACTCAGACATTTACAACACAGCGGAGCTACTATGACTTTCCCCTGGTGATATTTAACAAGGGTGAGCGCCTACTGGGAACCTTGGTTGAATGTCAGACTGAAGGAGTCTGGGTAATAGTGAGGATGTCATTGAGGCTACCAAGAACAGAAAAGCAGCGAGAGCAGGGAAACGGTAATCTCTCATTACAAATGAAAGAACTATATTGACATAAGTACCCGGAATCTTGGAGAGGAAAAACCCCAGAAAAATCACTATAAGCAGACTGGGAAATTACCATCAACCACCAAATGATGGTAAATTCTGTCTGTGGTTGGTGGTAGAAAAACGTCTCCTGCCCTGGATACACTACTCAGGCAAATGATCAGGAACGCAAAGAGCAGAAAAACAGTAATCTCCCGTTCCAATTGCATGGGAGTTATATGGCCAGAGACAACCGGATATCCTGAAAAAACTGAACCTGGGTATTACAAGAACTAATAAACACACATCCATGTCTCTCTCTCCCCTCACCTGATGCCACACACAGAGACAAACACAGGGGTTTGACAGAGAAAAACCACTATTAGGTGGCGACAGCTGTTGCCACAACTTCTTCTGCTACAGACACACACACACACACACACACACACACACACACACACACAATACCACAGGGTATGAAGGAGGGTTGGTGGGAGATATACAGACACATGTAAAAATGTACTGGTGCTCTCATTCCAAGTCTGATACAAGCAGTGGCTAAATGCCTGCAATGTAAAAGTACACGTACATATATGTAAGAGATACATAGAGAACTACAACTAACTAGTGCAGCTCTCACACCACTCAGAATAAGACAGTCAAAGCGACATGATCAGTGAATCTCAGTCTGCATTCCTACCTTGAGATTCCAGATAAATATGAACCAATGAGCGCAGAGTGACACAACTGAGCAACTCAGCCAACCAACCAGATGAACTCTCACCTAGACGCTGTGACCCTCAGTCATGACAATATAAAGTAGAAAGTGACTCAGATAACTGCTACACCTGGGTAAAAAGGTAAGCGTGTCTTTACCCTTGTCAAGACAGTTGCGGTTCATTTCGAGCCTAATCGCTGAATAAATGAAACGCTATGATATTTTTCTGTGGTGGCTTGAGCATGGCACCAACACTGCCAGAAGTAGGAGCTCCATTCATTCAGGGACCATCAATGTTAAAATTGCATTCACTGTAAGACACTGTGAATAAATGTGTCCATCAAAGTCAACACTTCTCAGCCTAGGCATGTGCCACATTGTCCTCCCTGGCCAGAACTTTAATCAAGCTAAATGGAAATAGGCTAGTAGGGAGATAGTAGCCAAATCACCCCCCAACTGGCAGGTGGCCCAAATCCACGAACTCCTTTCCTGGCAAGAGCCCAACATGCGCTTACGGAAAACAAAAGATGCTCCTTCGAAACCCCAATCTCACCTTGTCCACAGGCTAACAGGTCCTGACAAGATGGCAGACTAGACAGAAGATTGACCCAAAATGGTCTCCCTGAAGAAAACAAGCTTTTGCCACCCTGGCAGCAAGCTTTCTGAGCTCCTTTTGGGGCAAAGCAGTAGTAAGGCATTAATTCACATGCTGTAAAAAAAAAATGGGACTTGTACAAATGTGACATCTATGCCTACACTATGGATTTCCCAAGCTTGCGTCCTAGAGCTAGCCAAGCCACTACTGTCGCTCTAATCACTATGAAGCTTAACATAATGAAGAGACATCAACCTCTCTTAATCACATTAGCACACTTAATTTCATTGACCATTTGCCCGGTAAGCAGCGTGAATGGGATTAAGACACAGGGCTGAATGTGCCCACAAACACACACCTCCATCAATCTAATTATCATTACAGCACAATCACACACACACACACACACTTAATTAGCATTAGGCCTACATTAAACAGAGGGATGGAGAGGTAAAACGAGGCAAGGGTATGTCAAGGGAGAGAAGCTTAACACCAGGTCCTGAATTTTCAGGCCTGCAAAACCCCAAGGTTTTCTACTTTTCTACTTACCAAGGCTTTGCTACTGTTTGCACCAAGTCTTTGGTTATTTGTTATCTTGGTGATGTAGAAATTGAACCTTTTTCTTTGCACTCACTGCAAGTCACTCCAGATGAGTCAACTAAATGTGTAAATAATAATATACATGCAAACGAGGTGAGTAACTTGATATTCTGATGAAGACATTTGGGCAAAACATCATATTTGGTGGGAAATCCACACCATAGGAGCATCTATTGAAGTATGTGGAATTTACTTTTGACTGTATGATAAGAAACAGCCACGCTTTAAGCATTCTTGAAGCAAGGAAAGAAGAATCAAGATAGGAGAGAGAGAGAGAGAGAGAGAGAGAGAGAGAGAGAGAGAGAGAGAGAGAGAGAGAGAGAGAGAGAGAGAGAGAGAGAGAGAGAGAGAGAGAGAGAGAGAGAGAGAGAGAGAGAGAGAGAGAGAGAGATCAGTTCAACAAGACAAGCCTGTTTCAATCAAAACTTCCATTTATCAAGAAAAAAGCTCCCCAAAAAACACATTGGAAACATGCCTGGGCACCCCACCACATCCTCACACACACACACACACACACACACACACACACACACACACACACACACACACACACACACAGCTGTGTGACATCATGAGTTCCCCTCATAATTACTTCCATCTGACTCTTTTAAAGTCGAGATGAAACGGCATTTCGAGAGTATCTAACTTCCGTATCGTGACGTATTTCCGAGTGAAACAGGAAAGACAGGTGGGACATAACGTTGGGAGGAATTTGATTTGAACGTTGAAAAGTGGGTGTGTCATAACACCCGAAGACACACCGAAGTACCATGCTGTTGCTAGCTAGCTAACTAATGAATCTTAGCCTCTTAGCTCTGTGTGCTAAAAGTTGAAGATTGATTGATGGGTGGATGTCATGATATTATTGGTTGAAATTAGTTACGGGCATGCTTACATAAGCACACGGCATATTTTGTTTTACAGGAAGAAAACATGATTGAATTTTGATATAAGAATACAATGAAATTGATTTTTGGTATTTATTTTGGCATATATTGTTAAATAGGTGCACAGTATGACCAGGGATGTGATCTAAAAGGGTTAAAAAGGCATTTTTCATTTCATCTCGTCTTTAAGGGGTCTTAATTTTAAGGGCAACTGGTGGCTAAGCCTGCCGTGTGTGTGTGTGTGTGTGTTCTGAAATGCTTAGTGTAGTAATAGTGTGTGTGTGTGTGTGTGTGTGTGTGTGTGAGAAGGTAATCCTCTCTGCCTCTCCCTTTAAAGTAGCCTATACGACTTGAGGGAGGGGAGGGAGGGAATGCCCCATTGTTACTGCTCAGAGGCTTCAAACGGGGGTGGCCATTTTAATGTGACTCCTCTTTGCTACAAGGTGGGTCGCCAAGACTCCTGTGCCCCGTTTTTGATTTCCTTTCTACTCTCAGTCTCTCCCTCTTTCTTTCCTCAGTCACTCTATTCTTTTCCTCTGTTCTTTCTTTCTGCCTTCTTTCTTTTGGAATCTCTTTTTGACTCTTTTAGTTCTTAAAAGACTTTTCCTTTTTATGACTGTCTCTTTCTGGCCCTGTGTGTGTGTGTGTGTGTGTGACTCTCTTGTCCTCAGACTGACAAAGAAACACTGTTTCAGAAGTAAATCCAAAGTAGTCTTAAATCCTCCATTATGTCCTCATTTAAACCCCATACATGGACGCAGGGAAGCTGTGAGTTACTGAGCGAGTGTGTGTTGCTTGGTTGCTTCCAACAGTGTGTATGAGCATGCTCGCGTGCCTTTGTGTGTGTGTGTGTGTGTGCGCACCTAATCCTAAGCCGCAAAATGGTGACTACTGGCTCTTCATTTCCTCCCTGCCATTCAGATGAAGTCGACTCCTGCTGAGGCATGCTGGGACGGACCCGCTGAGTCACATTATAGAAATCGCCCTCATTGAGACAATAATGTGGAATCATCTGAGTCAGGCTCATTCAATCGGGCACGGCAGTATGAGTCAAAATCATCCGAAGGTCTGACCTATTGTGCAAGGATTAGTAAGGAGTTTTCCTTTCAGGCAACAACACCAGGTAAAATATAATTCCCCAAGGCATATCCTTGTCATCATGCTTTAATTCATGCTACCTTGTGGGTATAAAAACAAGCAGGTTTACAGTGGGGCTATCCACACCTGCTGCACACTACAATGTGGAGTGGACAGAGGAGGGAAAAGGAGATGCAAGGATTAGGCAACATCCACAGAGACTGTCCTGTAAGCGGAAGATAGCAAGTTCAATCCCCACAAAAAGCCAAAGTGTCCATCGCTGTCGAAGTGTCCTTAAATGCCAATGAACTCCTGCCTGCTCCAGGGATGCTGCTCCTGACCTTTGACCCCTCTGATGAGATGTGGACATACATTCACGTTCCAAAGAGACAAATTCCTAATTACACTACGTGCTACCTGGCGAGTGAAGTGCTCGGAAAACAACAATGCACCGTAGCCTTACTGGCTGACTCAGACCTGTCCCGACAGGCCGAGCTTTTCTCAGTAAGAAAGAGAAGTAGTAGGGAAAAAAAAAAGATCAAAAGCGGAGTCTGAAGAAGTTTTGTTATGCTGAAGTAATGATGTCAGTCAGTGAATTTACTATCAGATCTGGGGGATATTCCATCCCTACTGTACGCTTCCAGGAGGCAAAACCAGGATGGGATGCAGGCCAAGGCCCTGCCTGCCTGCCTGCCTGCCTGGACAAAAACAATCTCACTCTGTTCCAAATTCAAGGATGTGTTCAGGATAACACACACACATGCACACCCACAAACACACCAAAGGAGGAAAATGGGAGTCATTTCACACACAGTTTGTACGCCTTAATAGCCTGAAGACCTATTAAAAATCCTGCAAAGACACATCCCTACTATCCCTTTCACACTTTGCAGGCTACATTAACTCACTCCCTTACTCCATAGTATGGGAGACAAAATCTGCATGTGTTTTGAAGCAACCATCTTTCTAAATCCACACAGGCCGGCCTGCCTGGTTAGTGCCAAGAGAAAGGTGATAAGAGCCTGGACATCGTGCCTGGGTCTATGCAGCAGCTTCATAATCAAGGCAACATGAAAATCAGTCTCACAGGTTTTTAAACGCCTGAATGAGGAGCTGTCGGATTTGTTTAGCCGAGATCCATCAGGCTTGGCTCCATATCCTGCTGGTCTAATACTGGACTAATACTGGACTACCGCCTTTTGAGCACTCATTTAGTTAATTTTGACTTTGCACTAACCTATTATATGATTTAATTGTATTTTTTTGCTTATGACTGTTGTTGTATGGTGTTTGTTTACAACTTTTGATCTGATGAATTTCAGTGTTAATGGGATTAAATAAACAGGAATATTTTGGGGTGATTTGTGTTCTAAAGACAAAAAAACAAGGCTGACCAGTTGGCCATCAGTCTTCAGAAAATCTTAACACAGTATTTCCTCTGTATTGCTTCAGCAGTGGTGCACCACAACAGCAAGAGCATTGCCAAAACTGCTAGAAAAATATATGAAAATAACCATAGAGTTTAGCCAGGATTCCTTCTAAAACAAAAGTGTAATCCTAATTCTACAACCAGTAGGAATTGATGTTTGGGACCGATGTAGAACCAATCACTAAAATTATCCCAAAGCACCACGGCTGCATAAAATCACAGAGTAAACACTGTCCAGCCCTCACATCTAGGCTAATTTCTACACAACAAAAACAGCCTTGATGGGCTTAGCGACACAAGTCCGGCTATGTGCGTTCCAGCACAACACAGTTTGGACCAGAGGGAAGCCACAGAATGAAACAGCGACAAGGCATTGGCTAACACAACTTCTTGGAATAGCGATTTCAGAGGTTCGGACGCCAGGCGATCACCTTCTTCAGGAAAAAAAAGGAATACAAATGTAGCAGGAGAATAACAATAACCTCAGCTTCATCTCCATGTAACTGCACAGGACATTGGAGACATTGGAAACATAATGACAACCTCAAGAGATTCAGAGTAGAAACCAACTTTCCAAATTTAGCCTACTTTGCAGGTGAGAAAAACACGCTAGGAGGAACTGGCTATGTGATGAGACTTCCTCATCGAGCTGAGAGAAATGCAACACAAACCAAGAACACTTAACATCAAAGATTCAGCTTACCTACCATCCTTAAAAAGGTAAAAAGTACCGTAATTTGTTTTCATTTTGTCCTATCAATGTTTTTGTAACAGCAGGTGTCACTTTTATCAAACAATATCTTATTTTGGAACTAAACTCTTTGTTTACTCCAAGTTGGTCGGCCAGGTGCTTTTTCAGCCATTTTACAAGGCCACAGATGACACAATCAGACCACCATTTTGTCCTTCCACCAATGAATCACAGCTTTATATTCTGCCTAATGTGCAGCAGCTGATAAGGGGCTGGACATGATACGACCAAACCAGAGACTATCAGCCACCCAAATGGATTTCATGGAGAGAAGTGGAAAACAACATTTCTGTTTGTCGTCACGCAGCAAGACCGGCTAATAGGCTAATCTTGTACCATACCACATTACCACAAAACAACAGGAGACAAACTATAAGCCACAAAATAGGCAAGACATATGCTTTTTTTTTTTTTATCAAGTGAAATTCACTTATAAATTATGCAAGAAAAAATGTAAACAGAGAGCTCTTTTCCAAAACGATATGCTAACCATTTTGGGGACAAATCATAACCTGGAGTTTTGTAAATATTTGTAAAACATAGAGGATCCAGTCAGTCAAAGCATTAGCATTTTGACAACCAAGCTCATTTGTTAAAATTTTTCACTATCCCTCATTTGATGATGATCAATGAAAATCTTTAAAATGGAGATAATCAGTTCAGATAATCCTTTATCTGGGACTATTCTTTGTTTAAGCATGAACCCTCAATTGCAGTATTAACAGAGTTCATTTCGCCTATAGTTAAGGAATCACGCTGCATTAAAGCAAAACACCCTTGAGGCTCCAGTATGGGGCAATCGACCATGTGATCTAGACATCATCAGATATCATGAAACAGGACTTGGTCAACAGGTTGACACCCATGTGGTATGAATTAGACCATTGTGTCTATAAAAAGAAGAAACTCTAACAAAAGAGACACATCTTTGGAGTTTAGACTAATTCTAGCATGGAAAACAGGTTAGCCCCAGTGAGTCGCTGTTTGGTATGAATGGGAATACTGTACATAAAATAGAACTTGTTGCTTAAGAAGGAAACACTGCATTTCTTGGCTGTAGACCATTTCCTTTTTCTCTCTATGAAAGGAGCTGCTCACATCACGAGCTATAATCTCTCTGCTAACCCAATCAAAAGAAACATTCATGACTAAGGCGACGTTTCCGACATGAGAGGACATTGTTGTCATAAGAGGCTGAACTGGGCGAGGGGGCACGACTAGGGCGGGAAATTAACACCATCCAACAGGCAAATGCTGGTACATTTTGACTGCGGTTGGTACATTTGTCTACTCTACCAGGCACGTGTGCAGGTACTCAACATTTGTTTTAGAATATCTTTTGTTTGGCTTGAACACGATGCTCTGGCTGAAATAATGAAAAAGTTAAGATTCCTGTCCCACCATGTATAGTACAAACTTCTGTATTTTGACTTTCAACACCTCAGTTCAGGCTCTGGTGAAGACACCATCCTCTCCTTGTTTATCCTGCTTATCCTAGCACAGAGGTCCTAAACTTTCCAGTTCCCAGTTGTCCTGAATGCACTGAAAGGCAGTCTGTCAAGACACCCGCCACCCAGCCTTTGGGTCTGTCCCTTCCATTGACACCAAACAATGCCAGTGGACGCCTCAAGAGCATATCAATGACCAAGGTAACCGGGGCTAAGCCTTCAGCAGCCCCCCCCCCCCTCCCCCTCTTCATTAAACCAGGGAAACAATCCCTCCATCTGCCAACACAGAGAGAGGCATCTGTTCCATTCACACAGCAGCGTGGAGGAGGCACAAACTATGAAAAGACAGAAAAGAAATACCAGCATGCAGGAATGTGCTTCCTTATTCTTTGTGATGTCCGATGTCTCTTGACCTTTTAAATAAAAGACAATTATTGTTGTTTTCCAACCTTTTTCTCCTCTCATGTGATATTCAGATAGCTCTTTGGTCTGGGATTAGGGCCAAATGAAACTGGAATGCAAGGTTTGATTCACAAAGTTAGGGGAGCTCAAGTCAAATGTGCTACATCTGGTGTAATTATCATAGACCTAAATGGTTTGGCTGCTAAATGAAGCAACCTGATGTTAATATAACAAGTAAGTAAATAAACTCTTCCTTTCTTCCTGTTTTCTTCTTCTTCCTACCTCTCCCTTATCTTTCATCTCCCCTCCTTCCTTCTCTCTTTACCTCTCTTCCCTCCTCACTCCCTCTCCTCCCTGTTCCTTCTCCTTACCCAGTTTCCCTCTCTCCATTTCCCATACTGTCTCTGCTCTCTCTCTCTCTCCCCCTCTCTCTCTCTCCCATATATATGTCGGGTGATACTTGAGCCTGTAGGATTTGCACTGTGTATTGTGTCGCCTGATCTGCTCGTGTGATGCACTCCTGACCCCTGACGTAACTCCGCCAGGGGGAACACACACACACACACACACACACACACACACACACTTCGGTGAGACAAACAGGCGGATTTCACAAATCCAAGGTACCCAAAAGACCTCATACAGAGTTTTCAGTCATTACTTACAATACTAATAGTATACTAACAGCAGTGGCTCTCATATCTTATGCAAGGCACAGCTGCTCCTACATATTGTCCTACACATGGCAACTGACTGACTAGCTCCATTGTGGGCCTCATTTGCCCTTTGATAAACACCTAGAGCAGAGCTGCGTGGTGGGCCTCACTGGAACTCAAAGACATGCGCACACTCAGACAGACAGAGACACACACGAATACACACAAACACACACCTACCTCTGCCTTTTGCTCTGACAATTGAGCTCTAGATTCCTTCCACCTACTCCCCGTCTATCTATAGCCGTGTTGCCACCTACCAGCGCCATGTGAGACGCTCTATGGCAACACTGCTTACACTGAAGCCACAATTGCCTGGATCCTGGCAACACACAGATGGGAGATGGGCTTCAGATGGACATAAATGAATACTTAATTGGGAAGTAGGGGTCTAGACTTTGGGACCTAATTAGTGACCTATATGATGTGTTATTTGTCATCTAGGCTATTACACTGTGTTGAGTAAATCAGGAGTCTTTTGTCTTCATTGTAGGAGTAAATATTACTCAGCAAACATTTCACTTTGGTATGACTTATTTTCTATTCAACTCTGTTCCTTTCCTTGCCATTTAAGATAAGGCAGAAACTGTACAGAGGGGCCAGCTGTGTGACAGACAGTGTTGATTCAGCCTCCGCTGATAAGCCTAATTGAGTTTCGATGGTCTTATCGTAATGACGTTATTGGTTGCTTCCTCCCGCCGATGAAGCCATCCGGCATGTCAATTGGATGATTCCCCCGTTATTACCAAATCCATGACTGATGGACAAATAAGCCAAAGGCCCGTAGCGAGTCGAGTCTCTTATGGAAGCCTTGCCTCTGTAATGTCTCCCTAGCCTCTTCTCTTCCAGCTCTTTGATGTCACTCCCTCGGGCGAGCATATCGCTGCCTTGGATCAAAGACGTTACAGACCAATAGACTAGATGTAAGCTACTGAGGGGGTTATTAACGGCGATAGGATCGGCATAAGGCTTTAAAAGGCAGGAAATAATGGGAGAAAAGCAGGGAAACAGGAAATCTACAACTAAAATGAATCAATTTTGTGTTTAATAAAATCCTGAAAAGAAGCTTGAAAGTGAATCATGCCAGTAAGCGCCAGTAAACCGGACTATTTATAGGCTACTTTTCAGTTCTTTGGACACATGAGAATACCCATTCATTACTGGCGGAAGATTATTAGACACAATAACTCCTATTCATTTCTAACAGGAGATTAGGCCTACTGTTTGATTGCACCCCTTCATTCTGCTGAGCCAGGGGTCAGTTCCATTTCAAGTTCATAATACACAAGTAGTGTGGCCTTCACTTAGGCTTAATTTAAACATAAAAAGGGCCTTTGTCAGTTATTTTGAATTTCTTGAATCCATTTCCTGAATTAAGAAAGTCACCAGACACAGGATGGGTTCATTTTAAATTTAAGCCCAACCCGCATTCACTTTCAACTAAAGTCATTTAACACATCGTCGATGTTTAACAACTCATCCTTCTCTCATCCTGGTGGTTAATCTTTAACTCCACCCGACCCAAAACAAAGTGTGAGCTGGGAATCCACCTGAATCTCTGCGTAGGCCGTCTCATATTCTGAATAACTAGCATCAGAGACAAAAATTCAAATGGAATCCTGTTTGGCATAAACTTCTGTTACTGATCAACCTGCTGAACCAAAGAACATGTACTTTGACTCAAATTTAGGTGAATACCTTTGACTTTAAAGTTATTTTTGAGCCTAGAACTTCCTTCAACAACATTTTTCAGACGTCAATAACTAGGTGTGCACTGGCACTTTTTGGTCTGCGTAAGTCCACCGTTATCGCAAAGGCTGAGCACCACACCAATAAATACACACCGAGAGGCAGCGACAAGTGCAAAAAGAACACACTAGTAAGGTTCACGTTTGTTAACCGCTTACTGATTCCCATCCAAATCACATTTTAGATTGCCAGTGAACCAAATCCATTTGTATTTTACTCTTCTGTCACATGATTAGTCGTATCAACTTTTGTATATTTAGCTGTCTCTGCTCTAAGACTGTAAAATGATAACAATTGATAACTTCGTAATGCATAAAAAGAGACTGGTAGCAATGCTGCCCAGTTAATATCTGTTATAGATTGTATGCAGCTATGTTGACGCTTTTGTTATGGTTGGGGGACTGAGGAATGTGTCTCTCTCTGTGTGGGTTGGTTAAGTAGCTAAGACCTTGGCTACACAGTCAGCCACCACATTCCTCCATTCTCTACAATGGAGCCAAGCATGTACACACACACACACACACACACACACTAGAAAGAACTCGGGCCAAGCCACCACAGACTACTGTTATGGTTCTTCCAGGTTCATTGTTCATATTATGACTTCAGGCTACACTAACTGCTGTACTGTCCTGTGGTGAAGTGTTTCTCAAACTGTGGGTCAGGACCCAAAGTGGGCCGCAAGGCTACTTCTCGCGGATCCACACTTGTACTAGCATGAAAAATATAAAATTCCCAATCTTTACTGATGGACAATACTAGCAGCACTGCTATGGTGGAAAAACACAACAGCAATTTCAGTGTTTTTTCCCTTTTCCTTACTTGAATTGAAAGTGAGTGAGTGACTCTTGGGCTGGTGAAAACCGTTTCAAAAAACATTGTATAATATATTAATACACTGACGTCAGTGAGTGATTAAAACATCATTTCAAAAATGGAGTGTTTGCAGATTTATGGTTTTCATCCTCAAGAGCAACGTCTACAGTGTTTTTGCCCCATTCACAACATGTGGCTCAACATGTGGCTCTGCTCTGAAGCTCCACTAATTAATTACTAAGGGAAACACTGGTACGCACAATAAGGACCGAGACTACCGCAAGTTAATCATAGCTGAATTATGTGGATTTAAAAAGGGACATGGCAGCCTCTATTGTTGACAATAGACTTAGTGACTGTGGTGCCCACATGGGCTGACTGAGTAAGCCATCGGTGGTCTAATGTAGGAATAGAGGTAGACCTCACACACTATAATACACACACCAACACATACACACAAAAGCTCAGAGACACACACTGTAACACATGCACAAGGGCACACATAAACACACTTTAACACTGTGACACACACGCACACACGCATGCGCGCACACACACACACACACACCCCACATCAAAGAGGTACTGTATTAGTGAGGAGCATTTGTCAGGCAGGATGGCTGAATAAGGGGAAACCCTCATACCACCCAACAGCACTCTCTGATCTTTGGTGGCTGTCTGTGTCTGTGTGTGTGTGGCCTAGATGAAGTCTGACAGGAATGGAGTCAATTTAGTTTCAATTCAGGAATAAACACATTCCCACAAAACACTGAAAACCATCAGACTCGTTTCTTATTGTTCCTTCAGAACAACAACAAAACAACAGGAGAGATTAATACTATTGTCACTGAAAAGTTGCCATAAACACCATAATGAAAACAGGCCTAATTGAGAATAAATGTTCTGTCACTAGTAAATGAATAGCTACTTCAGTTCAGCCTCCACACTGAATTGATTGAAATGACCCATCTCATTGATCTGAACTGAGTGAGATGAACCTGTCCATGAGGTCAAGTCAGAGACTAATGGCTTCTAGATGGCCGTCACCACAGACAATAAAGCTGAGCTCACTGACCACTGGCCATGCTGATAAACTGCTGAGATACACAACTCCAGCTGTTCAAAAAGATAAAAGCAAAATGTTGATGTAGAAAGATGAAAAGCCCATGTATCCAAAGTTATGCAACAACCTACTGATTTTTTTCTGCACTCAAAGATGGTGGTCAATGATAGTTCAATGTTTCTTAAAACTTCTTAAAAGTGTGACTTGCATAGTGGCATATAACCTCATGCTACTTTAAACAAAAATGAAACAGGAGCCCATGTGAACCTTAATATTCAAAGCAGGGATAAGCCATTTTGACTATTTTCACATATCATACTCTGCAATTTAATCTAAATATTCCTCCATTTTTCAATTCAGCCACATCTGTTCTCCTTGGGAAAAAAAGAAGTCAGTGCATCAGCGCTGATAGTTCCTAACAGCCTGGCTTCAGGCCTGGAATAACCATCTGTCGGAGTATGACAGAGTGGCCCGGGACAGTAGAGGCAGGGGCTACGGGGCCGACATCAAACGGACTCCCTTCAGGCTAAATGATACATTTCCCAATGGAAACACAACCGGGCTCAGATTCCATGTTCGGCCCTGGCCCCTCTATATTTTCACTATCCCACCACAAAGCCACAACAGCTTTCCTTCCAAGAATGGGGGAGGAGGCAGGGAAGAAAACTGCCGAGCTAGCCTGCATGTTCCTGGGGCTGCGTTTCCCAGGCTGTCGCTGTAAATAAGAATGTGTTATTAGTCAACTTATGAGAGTTAAAAACACACATACAGTATATACCTGCACCCAGGTCCTAGGAGGTCTGGAATGTATTAAACTGAACGTGTTTTCATGGGGCAGAAAGGATGCAAAAATGTTGGATGAAAGTGATATAACTACATAGGTTTTGAGGGTTTACTTCTGCACCACATATATTCATATAGGCCCGTCAACTGCCAGAATATGTAGCGGTTGAAAGGGGAGGAGGGAGGGGAGGAATCAAATTCTCGACTCCTCTCCATCACAGGCAGGAAGGACAAAAACCTCCTCTCCCTCTGCCAACATTCCACGGTGCAAAGGGATTTTATAGACCAGCGGACAGCAATGCAGGAACCATTATTACATCCTAGTGATACTATTTATCATGCTCCCTCTCTTTCTCTCCCTCCCTCTCCACGTTCTTTCACCGCACAGGCATTCAATTCACCCCATCATGCAAAAAAAAAAAAAAAAAAGAGAGAGAAAAAACTTCCTTTACAAAAAACTGGCTCATTCTCGTGCAAATGATTGGGGGCTAAATTCAAAACCAGTAACATTCCAACAAGATATAACAAATGGCTCCAAAGGCAGCAAGCTGAGGTTTGGTGGTGCAACATGGATTAACTCTGGGGCAAAGAGGATTTTTTTTTGTGCCCTGATTAACTACCAAAGTTGCCATCACAGACACATTCTGGAAATTGAGGTGCTCATCTTGGAAAAACTGGCATAGTGGTTTTCATTTCAGCTTGCCAACGGTTTGATGGACAAACTGAAGGTAAATCTTGTCACACGCCTGTTCCTAATTGTGTCACAAATAACGATATAACAAAGTTGGTTGGAGTTTAATTCACTTTTAACCCAATCAATTCAAACTTAAGTGAAACTGATTAATTGGTTCATGATAAAGCATTCAAAAACAATTCAATTTTGGATAAAATACCCTTTCTGAATTGGCTGAATTGAAAGTGACTCAACCCTGCTTGGTCTTTCCAGAGTGCCTTTTATTTCACCCACCAAAAACAAACAATAACTTTCCTATCTTTCACCTTCACCCAGCACTTTGTCATGAAGGATATCTTGACACACAGGAACTTGCATTCACATGTGCAGCCATACATGGTCAGAAAATGCTGAGGTCAATGGAAAAAGGACTAAAGACAAGGATTTGTTTGGCCCAGTCCATCTATGACAAACTGATAAGGTCATGTAAAAGGGCCTCGCTGGCCGCGGCTCAGCACATCTCACAGAAATCAAAATGGTCACCGCGCAACAATCTGCTCTCCCATACACAACCATTGTCAAAACTGACGAAAATAACAAGTCAAATCAAATTTATTTAGACAGCATTACAGGGCAACAAGGCCAAATAAAGCATCAACTAGCCCACAGGAAATTATAAGCCTCTTGGCACGCTCGCAGCCCATCAGTTAGGCCAATTGACAACAAAGCCAATCCAATCACAATACATTCCAATCATGCCTGCGGCTCCCAAAAAGGTCTTTTACATCTCGGAGCGTTTTCTATTGTCGGGCAGCAGAACATTGTATCGATTAGCTGGGAACTTCAATCCCACATTCCAATAACGACCTCAGTGGGAAGAGAGAAGAAAAGACTTGAGAGGGAGGGAGGTGGAGGGAAGGATTGTCATAGTTCGGGGCTAAGTAGCCATCAAAGGAAAGTGAAGCTAAAAAAAAGGGTGACCAAAGAGAAAAGGGGAGAAAAGCTGCCAAGCCCCTACCTAGGAATGACAATTGATCAGAGAAAGAGAGAGAGAGTGGGAAAGAGGGGTAGAGGCAGAGCAACAGACTGAAAACTAGAAAGAGTCAGACAAGAGAAGCAAAAGCCCAAAGAGAATGAAATCTAGAAAAAGAGCATATTTTAAAAAGGGGATGGTCAACCCAGTTAAACATGTTAAGTTTCTTCTTTAGCATCACTCTTGAGTTCTATGTTCATCATCCACCAAGATTTGAGCGTTCCTAACATTTAATAGCTGTTATCAAATGGAGCTTTTGGCTGTTGCATTTTCTACTGTGATACAGTTCAGAGAGCTGCTGGGCCTTCCCTCTGAGAGAGAGAGAGAGAGAGAGAGAGAGAGAGAGAGAGAGAGAGAGAGAGAGAGAGAGAGAGAGAGAGAGAGAGAGAGAGAGAGAGAGAGAGAGAGAGAGAGAGAGAGAGAGAGAGAGAGAGCGTGCGGCAGCTGCTTAGCGGCCAAACTTGATGAATTTCAAACCTTTTACACAAAAGTTCAGTCTAGTTTTAACTAAAACATTCGGCAGCAAAAAATAGCCAATAATTATCAGCATAGATTAGCCGTTGCGGTTAAAAACACACGTTGCTATGAACCTCGGTCGAGCAAGGTTCACTGTAGACTGGAGAGAGAGCGGCGTGTTGAGGTCGAGTTCTGATTGGATTTCCCCACTCTGACGTGTGAAAGGTGTTTTAAATCCGCAGCAAACAGAGAAATCAACTGATTGGCTTTTCTCAGCATAGAAACAACTTCAGATTCTCAGTTTCGTGTTGTTTTTTTACACCAACAATGACAGAAAAAAAAACATTTTAATGAGGAATTGCATATTTTAGTTGGAGCACATTTCAGTGGGAAAGCAGTAGGTGAGCGCTGTCCTAACGGAGCTGACGCTAGGCGAGCTTGCAGTCGTCCGGCATGGGGAAAGTAGTGTCCCTTATGAAAAGGCCCCGGGGCCCTATTGAGACCCCTCCAAGTGTGCAAAATCCCCAAGAGGGCCGGTCAAGGTCACCAAAGGTCACATTCCACAGGGGGGAATGCCAAAAAAAAAAAAAAAAGAAGAAGAAGAAGGGAGCAGGAGGGAGGGAGAAGATGAGGCAGAGTGAGCAAGCAGAAGCTACATGGCTTTGAGGAATGTAATAGATTGTGAAGGCGAGCTGGATGCAACCACTGTGTGTGTGGATGTGTGTGTGTGTGTGTTTCCTTGGATAGCGACTCACTTTATAACACTAAACACGCTGGTGGAAAGAAGAAGCCTGAAGGCAACTGAAGTTCAGACCTTTAATCCAGAAGGCTTAGTGCGTTTGTGTCTGGTTCCATCATGGGAAATTTCAATGTGTCACGGTACGTCACACTGAAGTGCACAAGTCACGACTCCTCCCTCGTCTAAAACTACAAGTGGGGATACAGTCTGGAATACGGCAAAAACACAGGGAATGTGTTATTTCAACGTTTACGTCTCGTCTGATCTTTTAAATTATTTATTATAGCCTCATTGTCTACTTGTGTATATAATTTTCCTTCAGCTGATGACAACCAACTTCCCTAATGGAATTAGTAGGGAACCTGCCTATCATAAAAATTAATTGGAGTGGTGTGTCTAAAAAGACCTAAAATCTTGAAGAAAAACTTAACAGAAACAACAACAACAACATAACCAACACATTAGTGCTTTACTCTGCCTGACAAGACTGTGACAGATCAAAGGAACTGGTTTCCAAACAGCCAGAGGGCAAACGCACACACTAGGAGGTTTTAAAAAGACCTGCCCCAAGTACAAGAATATCTACTTATCTTAAATCAGTATTTGCTGCCCCAACACAAATCTTCCAGATTTACGAGCTTCAAGAGAGCAGCTGAAGAAAGCCAGTGTCAAACCTGGGCTAAATCTATTTCATAAAACATATGTGAGAGTTGTGTGTCCTGACATCCTGATGTAAAAACACACCTCTACTTATTGTACTAATACTGTATGTCGAACAATGCCAACCAAATGTACTCAAACCTGAAGGTAGTTCACACTGACTGGTAAAGTCAGCGTTAGGCCCGCAGCTATTCACCCTTTCTAGCAGATTAACACTCAACACACCATCTGTACTTACTGACCAGGCTCCCACCCCCCAGGGGCAGGGTGTGTGTTTGTGTGTGTGTGTGTCACTGTGTGGGTGGCATCTAGACAGCCCCTATTACCATTCCAGCCACCGCACCCACCCCCCCCCCCCCCCTCACACACAGGTTACATGCAACAATCACATGGCCTAAGAGAGGTGTCAATGCCGCACCGGGCTTCAGATACAACAATATTTATCTGTGCATCATAAAACACTGGAGTAACGACAGTAATGGATGCATGTGAACGGGATTGTTAAACTTGTTAAACAAATTGAGGGTTTTGTGTCTTAAAAAGCAGAAATTCCTGACTGCCAAATCAGGAATTATCACATTCTTGAAAATAAAGACGGGCACTTATGACAACAGAAAAAAAGGCTTAAAACCAGACTTCAAAATGTTTCCGATACTTTGCAAAATAATGTATTTAAATGTCGGCCCCTTTCCCTTTCAGTGGCTCCTCAACACACACATTCTTTTGGCATCAAGTCAGCCTTTTTGCTTCTCATAAGAGAGCAGATAGCTACTCTATCTCAGAGGTTCCCAAAGTGGGGTTCGGGGGCCACCAAGGGTTCTGGAGGGGGCTTCCAGGGGATCCCCAGCAAAATGAGGAACAGCATCATTTCAACATAATTTCATTTGAAGATAGAGAAGAGAGGATGTTAAGGGAAAGACTTGAGGTTTCACTGTTAACTACCCCCCCCCCCCCCCATCTACAGTATAAACAAATCATATCCTACAACAAACAATCTTATAGGAAGAGGGAGGTGATTCAGAAAAAATCTTATCAAATGAAGGGCTGCAGTCCATGTGTATCTATTGGGTGTGGGGGGTTGACATTAAAATGTATGGGCACCTTTGCTCTATCTGCTGATCAAAAAGACTCATTCATCTAAAAAGAGCAGCCCAAGTGCCCCAGTGATAGGCCCATCAGAGGCAGGCAGGGTGACTGACGGACGAGCCAGCTACCCCCATCTGGGCCCCATACTGGATAATAGCAGCAGACTAGATGCCTCTCTGTGTCCCTTTCCCCAACACCAACACACACTCACTGGACTCCAGCCTAAAAACTAGCACTGAAGCTAGCTGGCTAACAACAATAGGGCTCAGTGATTATCTAACTAGCCAACTCTGAAAACTGTCCAACTTGTTCTTCGTTAGTTCGAAACTTAACAGCATGCGAAACAGTTTTAAAAGCAAGTTGTGAGGAACCTGCTTAAACGTATGGCTAACCTAGCCAGCAAGGTACTAACATATAACGCTATATATCGTTACCAACCCGACCAACTGGAAATTCGTTGGTTAAAATGTTGTGAAAGTTGAAGGTAAAACTTCAAAAGGTGAGAAATGTTTGGTAAACAACTTACCGACTCTGAATAAACGGAGGCGAATAAAAACAACACGAGGCACACTTTGAGCATGGTTGTCCTTAAAGTAAAAAGTCTTGAAATGTAAAAAGTCGAAAATACGTTGAAAGTTGAGTTTATTGCGTTGAGAACGTCAGGTAAGGCTGCTAGTAGGTACGGGAGTCTTCTTTCCAACAGTTCCAGAAAATCAAAAGTTCACGCTGTCCACCTTATCACCTTGAATTTCCCTTGCGTAAACGCTGTATATCCTTTCTCTCCGGTTACTGATCAACTATACTGCGACTCCCCAGTTTGATCGGCTCTATATTTTGGACGTGGCTAACTCTCTCCCCACCCCCGCCGTGACCGGCGACCAATGAGCAAAGCTACGCTCTCCCTCCCTACTCCCCTTCTCCATAATTTACGGTAAACCCCGTGGTCGCATTCAACAGGTTGGCCCCTCCCCCCACCACAGTACGTCAAATTAGCCAGAGTTAGCAGAGGATATAATCGGAAATTAAGTAATTTACCTTCAAAATAAAAGCACAAAATTGATTACTTATTGGAAAACACCGGAAGTTGAGCGCTGTTGGCTTCAAAATAAAAGCGTTAAATAAAACAATAAAAGCGTTCTCTGTTAAAAGAATATGTATTGGGGGTGTGCAGTACAACAAAAGTCGTTCAAGGGAATCAAAGCAAACATTTATAATGTGTTGACACTGTGTTTTGTATAATAGGTAGCCCAGAAGTAAGCCTATAAAACAGCAGCCTTACCAATCAATCAGTAGGGTAAAATGTTGTTCAAAACATTGTTAATTTTATATGTGACACACTTTATTTGAGACCATTTGATAAAGAACATGGTAAGACTAAATATCGAATATTCTTGAATAGCCTAAATAGCCTGAGGCAGGACAGCATTTCAATTGATCATTCTGTAAATGTTTGTCTTCGTCTTTACAGTTGATTCATAACTAGATAACAGTCTAATAATGGGTAGGTTTATGACATGATAATTGCAATGATAGCATTGTGTGATAAGGCTGTGTTATCTTATGCCAAGATAACAGCCTGTTGGTTGAAGGTGTCTCCTCTTGAGCAAAAAAAACGAAAAAAAAACAAAAAAAACCTGTAGTGATCCTATGATAATACAGTACAATCACATTGTCCATTTCGTCTCAATAAAACTTAGATTTTTTTTTTTTTTTTCGTTTTTTCCAACCAAAAAGAACTATTATAAGCCTATAAAGTTTAGAAGGATGCTATACAAATGGCACATGATTGTTATAGTGACCCATAGGAGACAAAAAAGTAGATTAAAATACTATAAACTCACTATTGAGTACCACAGACACACTAAGTCCCTATAGGAACATTACAGAAGATATAAAAACACGACAAGTACGATAAGGAAACTGTAAAGTCACTAATGAGAACCACAAAGTCCCTATAGGAATATTATGTCAGAGTCACTTTTGTGTTCGTTTTGTTTTCATGATGACTGTTACGGTAAAATAGGGAAGCCGGTTGCCCCCGGGGGGTTTGTGCGCCGCTTCACGGAAATTTTTCACCGACTGACGACATCTTCCGGTAAAGAGTCTGAGAGTCTGTTGGCGCTCTCTCTCTCTCTCTCTCTCTCTCTCTCTCTCTCTCTCTCTCTCTCCTCTCTCTCTCTCTCTCTCTCGCACTCTCTCTCTCTCTCACTCTCTCTCTCTCTCTCTCTCTCTCTCGCACTCTCTCTCTCTCTCACTCTCTCTCTCTCTCTCTCTGCTACAGTCAGTCTGGAAACCACAAAGTTCTCATTTCCATCCATACGCAAAGCGTTATTTCGCTTTCCAGAGTTTATCTGTGTCAGCAACAACCGTCATCGCTTTCCTCTTTCGGTTCCCCTCTCCGCTGCTTTATGATGGATTAGACAGCATTACTTGCACTTTTTCCAGCCCAACAGTCGTTGCATAACTTTACAGTATAATGCGGTTATAGCCTACACATCTACAGCCTGCTGATTAGCCTACATAAATCACCTCCAGTGTGTGTGTAAAACAGTTGTGCAATATTCCTATAATACTCCTATAGTGACCTATAGTGTGTATGTGGTTCTCAATAGTGAGTTTATAGTAACCTTATCGTACTTTGTGGTATCTTTTATCTCTTATAGTATCGCTATAATATTCCTATAGTGACTTCGTGTGTCTGTGGTACTCAACAACGAATTTATAGTGACCTTATCTTACTTTATGGTATCCTTTATCTCCTATAGTATCACTATAATATTCCTATAATGTTTCTATAGTGATTTATAGTGCGTCTGTCATACTCAACACTGAGTTTTTACTGTAGGCTACTTTATGGTATTTTTTTAATTTCCTATGGTATTACTATAGGATTTTAAATGCAAAGTACAATTTTTACCACAGTCCTTTTTCTTGTGTGTGTGTGTGTGTGTGTGCGTGTGCGTGTGTGTGTGTGTGTGTTAGTGATAGAACTATGATATCAAATGTATGTGAGTTTAGTGTATATATGTGTGTGTGTGTGTGTGTGTGTTGAATATGTGTCTGTTGGTAGGCTATATTCCAGGTGTGTAACGTTCTCCAAAAACACAATCTACTGCTCAAGGCTTTCCCCTTCAGAGTAGATAACACCCACCCACCCACACACACACACACACACACACACACACACACACACACACACACACACACACACACACACACTTTCAACTGGTGTATCTGGAAAAGCCCTGGACAAAGAGCTATTGTAAACAGTGTGTGTGTGTGTGTGTGTGTGTGTGTGTGGTGTGCTGCTTGTGTATCAGTGGTTCATTGTATTTGTATTGGGTTTATATGCATAAGGACAAATATAAAATCAATGGACAAACATTATCACTCGCATTGAACTACAATGATTCCAGCTTCTGCAAATTTCCATCACCAGCAGAAGAATGAGTTATGGGTTGAGGAAATTAAAAGCAATTCTGATTGAGTGTCTGTGTGCATGTGCATGTGTATTGTGTGTGTGTGTGTACTGTGTGTGTGTGTGTGTGTGTGTGTGTGTGTGTGT